>NW_028135525.1:0-199814 GCF_964662115.1 Mustela nivalis | reverse complement strand
GGATGGCCTCAGGGACTTTGGAGGTTTCTCCTAATTTGTACGATTTTGGACCATGGAATGGGCAGAATTCCCATGGATTGGTAGGCACAGTCCTAATGTGTGGCTCCAGGGGCCCAGCCTGGAGGGTGTGTGGCCCAAGACTTTGAGGACAGAAGTCTGAAAACACAAACTCAGCTTAGTTTTGGGGACGTAGGTATGGCAGCCCCTATCTACAAACCATGAAAAGAACTCTTCAGGATATGAAGAAAGTGCGAGTCTGAGGTGCTTGCTCAGGCTTTTGTCTCTGGATTTTGTATCAGCGATGGCCGTGGAATGTCGGGGAGGCCTCATGGGCCATGGACGAATCTTCCTCTCTGAGGATTTGGCCAAATTCCCAATTGCTTTCGTCAATCTGTGGGATGGGAGGACTCATTTCAGTTTTGTTACGTCAGGTGTCCCACCAAAAGAGGAATTCCAAAGCCAAGCCGTGGGGAAGACTGAAGGGACAACCCGAACTATGGTTAAAAATTGGGGCCTAGGGGCATGGCAAGTCCAATATGCTATCTCTTCATCCAGCCACTGAGTGGCCTTACTTGAGGACTGGGCTCAGCCTGAGCGTCACAATGTGTGTTTCTGACCAATGTGGCCCGCCAGCATGGGCGGGGCCTCATGGGCCACACTGGTTTCAACTACACTGAACGTTGGACAACATGCCAACCACAAGGTTTGTTGCCATGGGGAAGGAGTTCTGATTTCTGCATCACCTTCAACCCTGGGCAGTGATTGGAGATAAGGTCTAGGTTCTGAAACCTGAAAACCGAGGTTGGGAAGAGATGACGACCTAAGGCCAAGGCGGCTCGATGTGCTCAGTGTGCGGCCAGCTGTCTGGGAGGGTCCAGGGGGTCCAGGCTCAGGCTGTGTCAGAAAGAGCATTAGTGCCCTGGTCAGCCCTATGTATTTGGGGTACAGCCAAGGTAGGTGCAGGTTGATCCTCATTTGGGGTTACTGGGTAGCCCCAGAGGACAATGTTTTTCTTCTGGAGGGCCGGCAGAGTGCTGCATTGTAGTTCTGGATTGCCAAACTGGAGGACTTGTGGGCAAGTAGTCTGACGACAAAAGTCTGAGAACACAAGCTAGGCTTAGGTTTCTGGGTGAGGCCATGGCAGGCACAATATACAGACCTGAATCGAGATCTCGTGCATCTGAAGTCAGGGCGAGGATCAGACGATCGCTCAGGTTGGAGTTTCTGTCCCTGATGGCCCCTTCATGAATGGGGGGGGCATCACGGGGCCATGGGTGTTTTCCCACGATGGGAGTTGTGAGAAGCTCCAAACTGCAGAGAGTCTTCTGCAGGACAATTGAGACCTGTTTTTTGGTTCCACGCCAATGATTCTGAGCAGGGTTCTAAGGATGGATGGATGGGTAGCCCACCTCGCATTTCAATTGTCTCCTAGCAACAAGACAGGTTAGATCTCCTGGATCTGTGGGGAGCAACCGAGGACGCTGAGTTGAAATGGACACCCCTGGGGATGGGTCCAGCGTGCTTTTGTGTCTATGGAGACGTTGGAATGAAGCGGAGGCACTGGGGCCCTAAAGGGTTCTCCTAAACAGAGGCTTTGACACAGCCCCAACGTGCAAGTTTCCCATGTGTAGATGAGATGTTTTCTGATGGGTGAGTCAAGAAACAGCTATATGCTGCTCTTGAAATCCAGGTCTCTGAGGAGAGATGCCTGGAAACCAAAGCAATGGATCTAATTAGTGCCTAGTTGCCTTTTCTTTCCTTTTTACCTCTGGGGACATCTGTCTATGTGTCTGAGTGCAGGTAGGTGCTCAGTTGGGCTCAGATTACCCCTGTTTTTCCTGGGAAGCCACCACTATTGAGATGGATCAGGGACTTTGGAGGTTTATCCTATTAGAAGGGTTGTGGCCTTTGGAATGGGCACACACAATTCCCTCTGAGAGGACAAGTACAGTCCTCAGGTTTGGCTCCAGGGGCCTGAGCCTGTAGGTTGTGTAGGCCAGGGTTGTTTGGACAGTTGTGTGAAAACACACATCCTCCATGCCACGGCCCCTGGAACCACACATCAGGATTGTTCCTGCCCTCTCAAAGGGAATTCTTCATATTCCATTGGCCACAACCATATAAATCAGGAGAAATCTCCAATGTCCCTGGGACCATCCCAATATTGTAGGCTGCTCGGAACAAACAGGGGTGATCTGACACTAGCTGAGCAACTAGCTCCACACAGACTCGGAGACAGATGTCCCCAGAGAAGAACATTGAACTGGACAGGACCCTAGGCCCTAATCAGATCCATTGCTTTGGTTTCCAGGCATCTCTTCTCAGAGGCCTGGTTTCCAATACCAGCCTATGGGGTTTCCATAGGCTCCTTCAGAGCAAGTCATGTCTGCACATTGGAAACTTGCTCGAGGAGCTATGTCAGAACCTCAGAGGCCTGGTTTTCAATACCACCATATGGGGGTTTCCTGAGGCATCAGTCAGAACAAATGTCTTCTCCACATGGGAAACGTGCTCTTTCAAGCTGTGTCAAAACCTCCGGCTAGGAAAATCCTTCAGGGCCCCGGCGCCACCACCTCATTCCAAGGTCTCCATGGACACAATCCCACATAGGACCCATTTGCAGGAGAGTCTATTTCAACTCAGTGCCCTTGGGTGCTCCCCTAGTGCCAGCAGATCGAACCTATCTTGTCACTAGGAGACAATTGGAATGTGAGGCGGACTGGCTAGGCATCCATCTGTAGAAAACTACTCTGAAGTAATTCCATATGGGACGTCCTGGAGTCATCCAACAGGTCACAGCTGTCCTGCAGAAGGAATCCTTGCGCTTTGGAGCACCTCACAACTCTCATCATGGGAAAAGCTCTGTGGCCTCGTGGTGCACTGTCCCCTTCATGAAAGAGCCATCTTGGACAGAAACTCCAACCTGAGCCAACGTCTAATCCTCGCCCTGACTTCAGATGCACGAAATCTTGATTCAACTCTGCAGAGTGTGCCTGCCGAAACCCTGCCCCGAAGCAAAACGTAGCTATTGTTCTCAGACTTCGTCCTTACACTCCGAGCCCACCAGCCCTCCAGTTAGGGAATTCTGGAGAGACACAATGCAGCACTCTGACTGCCCTCCAGAAGAGAAACGTTGTCCTATGGGGCTAACCAGAAACACCAAATGAGGATCAACCTGCATGCCACTTGACTCTACCCCAATTATACAGTTTCGCTTCGGCGTTAATGCCCTGTCTTGCACAGCCTGAGGTCTGAATTTTCAACCGACACCCAGACAGCTGGCTGTACACTGAGCACATCAGACCCGCCATGGCTTTAGGTCATCATCTCTTTTCAACCTTGGTTTTCAGGCTTCAGAACCTAGACCTTATATATACTCACTACCCAGGGGTGAACGTGATGCAGAAATAAAACTCCTTCTTCCTCAAGGCAAGAAACCTTGTGGTTGGCATGTTTTCCAACGTTCAGTGTAGGAGAATCCAGTGTAGCCCATGAGTCCCCGCCCATGCTTGAGAACCGCAATGGGCACAAACACATTGGGACCCTCAGTGTGAGCCCTGTTCTCAAGTAAAGCCTCTCAGGGTCTGGACCAAGACCCGCATTGCCATCCCTAGTCCCCCAATATTAATGAGAGGTTGAGAGTTCTAATCACCCCTATTCAGGTCTCTGCTCTGGATCCCCTGATGAAAAAAAATATTGAAGGGTCTCCTCCATCCCCTGAATGAGCCCCAAAACTTGGGATCTGACCAAATCTTAAAAGAGAAAGAATCATCCATGGCCAAAGAGGCCATCCCGTCATTCCATGGCCACCATTGACACAAAATCTAGAGACAAAAGCCTGGAGATATGCCTCACACTTGCCCTTTGTTCATAGCCTGATAAATTCTTCTCACGGTCTATAGATCAGGCATGTCATACCTACGTCCCCAAATCTAAGCTGAGTTTGGGTTTTCAGGTTTCTGTCCCCACTGTCCTGGCCCACACACCCTCCAGGCTGGGGCCCCTGGAGCCATGCCTCAGGACTGTGCCTGCCTTCTCCAAGCAAATTCTGCCCATTCCATTGGCCACAACCCTAAAGATTAGGAGAACACTCCAACGTCCCTGAGGCCATCCCAATAGTGTTGGCCACTCAGGGCAAACAGGGTGATCTGTCCAAGATGAGCAACTACCTCAACTCAGATCCATAGACAGATAACCCCAGAGAAGAAGATTGAACCGGACAGGCACCTAGGCCCTAATCAGATCCATTGCTTTTGATTCCAGGCATCTCTCCTCAGAGGCCTGGTTTCCAATACCAGCATATGTATTCTTCAAGAGGTACCAGTCTGAACAAATCTCATTTCCACATGGGAAACATGCATTTTGGAGCTGTGTCACAACCTCCAGTTAAGGGAAACCTTCAGGTCCCAGCAGCCAACACCCCATTCCAAGGTCTCCATGGACACAAACCCGCATTATGACCCATCCGCAGGCGAGTCCATTTCAACACATCCCCTTTGGTTGCTCCCCAAAAGAAGCAGATCGAACCTGCCTTGTCACTAGGAGACAATAGGAATGTGAGGCGGGCACTCCAGGAATCCATCCTTAGAACCCTGCACTGCCGTGGTTCCGCATGGGACGTCCTGGAGCAATCTGACCGGTCTCGACTGTCCCGTAGAAGGAATCCTTGCCGATTGGAGCAACTTACAATGCCAATCGTGGGAAAGTCTCCATAGCCCCATGATGCCCCCCACCATCATGAAGGGGCCATCCTGAACAGAAACTTCAACCTGAGCCTACGTCTGATCCTCGCCCTGACTTCAGATGCATGAGATTTAGATTTAGCTCTACAGAGTGTGCCTGCCATGATCTTGACCCAAAACCTAAGCCTAGCTTGTGTTCTCTCACTTCCTTCCTCACAATTCTGGCCCACAAGCCCTCCAGTGTGAGAATTCCGTCGCCACAATGCAGCACTCTTCCTTCCCTCCAGAAGAAAAACGTTGCCCCTGGGGCTACCCAGAAACGCCAAATGAGGATCAACCTGCATGCCACTCAACTTTACTTCAATTATACAGTCTAAGCTTGGCACTAATGCCCTGTCTGACACAGCCTGAGCCTGGACCTCCTGGATGACACCCAGAAAGGTGGTGTCACACCTAAGGACTGTGCCAGTGCTCTCCAAGGGAACTCTGCCCGTTTCATTTGCCACAACCTTACAGATTAGGAGAAACCTCCAATTCCCAAGACCAGCCCAATAGTGTTGGCCTCCCCCAACAAACATGGGTGATCTGACACAAGCTGAGCAGTGACCTCCATTCTGAATCTTAGACAGAGACACTCAGAGGAGAATATTGAAAAAGACAGGCCCCTAGACCGTAATCAGATCCATTGCTTTGGATTCCAGGCATTGTTCCCCAGATGCTTGGTTTCCAATACCAGGTTGTGGGGGTTTCAGAACAAATCTCGTCTCTACATGGGAAACTTGCTCTTTGGAGCTGCATCAAAACCTCAGGTTAGGAGAATTCTTCAGGGCAACAGAGCCACTGCCCCATTCCAAGGGATCCATGGACACAAATCCACATCATGACTGATCCTCATGAGAGTCCATTTCATTTCAGCCCCCTCGGTTGTTCCCCCAGTGACAGCAGATCGAATCCTCCTTTTCACTAGGACAAAACTGGAATGCAAGTTGGACTGCCCAGGCATCCATCATTAGAACTGTGCTTTGGAGCATTTCTTATGGGACGTCCTTGATCCATCCAAAAGGTCGTGACTGTCCCGCTGACGGAATTCTTGTGGTTTGGAGCATCACACACTCACAAAGTTGGAAATCTTCCATGGTTTCCTGATGCCCCCCCACCTTCATGAAGGGGACATCATGTACAGAAACTCCAACCTAAGCCAACATCTGATCCTCGCCCTGACTTCAGATGCACGAGATCTCATTTCAGGTCTGTAGAGTGTGCCTGCCATGTCACCGCTGCGAATTCTAAGCTGAACTTGTGTTCTCAGACTTCTGTCCAAAAACACCTGGCCCACAAGCCCTGAAGTTGGCAATTCTGGAGCCAGAATGCAGCACTCTGCCTGCCCTCCAGAAGAAAATCTTTGCCCTATGGGGCCAACCAGAAACCCCAAATGAGGACCAACCTTCACATCACTCGACTGTACCCCAATTATACAGTCTAGCCTGGGGACTAATGCCCTGCCTGACACAGCCTGAGCCCAGACCTCATGATGGACACAGACATCTGGCCTCACACTAAGTGCATCGGACCCACCATGGCCTTAGGTCGTCATCTCTTACCAACCTCGGTTTTCAGGCTTCAGAATCTAGACCTTATCTCTACTCACTGCCATGCCATGTACGTGATGCAGAAATCAGAACTCCTCCTTCCCCATGACCAGAAACCCTGTGGTTGGCATGTTGTCCAACGTGCAGTGTAGGAGAAACCAGCATGGCCCATGAGGCCTCAGACATGCTTGAGGGCTGCGATGGGCACAAACGCACATTAGGACCCTAAGCATGAACCCTGGCCTCAAGTAAAGCCTCTCTGGGGCTGGACCAAGAGCCCACATATGGAGATTACCATGCCCCTACTCCCCAAACCTTAACCAGTGCTTGAGAAGTCTAGTCACCCCTACTCAGATCTCTTCTCTAGAATCCCTCCTTGGTGGGACACATGAGGTTAAAAAAAAAATAGAGAAAGGACTCCTACCGTCCAAAGAATGACCGCAAACACTTGGAATTGGGCCAAATTCACAGAGAGAAATACTCGTCCATGGCTGATGAGGCCATCCTGACATTCCACAGCCACCATTGACACAAAATCCGGAGACAAAAGCCTGAAAAAGCGCCACTCACTCGCCCTTTGTTCAAAGCCTGAAAAATTCTCACTGTCTGTAGATCGGGCCTGCCATACCTATGTCCCCAAACCTAAGCCACGTTTGTGTTTTCAGACTTCTGTCTCCATTGTCCTGGCCCACACACCCTCAAGGCTTGGCCCCATGGAGCCACACCTCAGGATTGTGCCTGCCCTCTCCATGGGAATTCTGCTCATTCCTTTGGCACAACCTGACAGATTAGGAGAAACATCCGAAGTCCCCGAGGCCACCCCAATATTGTAGGATGTCCGGGACAAACAGGGACCATCTGCCACAAGCTGAGCCACTACCTCCAATCAGACCTGTAGATAGATATCCATAGAAAAGAAGATTGAAGAGGACAGGCACCTAGGCCCTAAACGAATTCATTGCTTTTGTTTTCATGTATCTCTCCTCAGAGGCCTGGATTCCAATACCAGCACATGGGGGTTTCTGGAGCTACCAATCAGAACAAATCGCATGCCACATGGGAATCATGCTATATGGAACTGTGTCAAAACCTCCAGTTAGGAGAAAATTTCACGTCACTGGAGCCACCGCCCCATTCCAATGTCTCAATGGACACAATCCCACATTATGACCCATCCTCAGGAGAGTCCATTTCAACACAAACCTGGCGGTTGCTCACCCAGTGCCAGCAGATCAAACCTGCTTTGTCACTAGGAGACAATTGGAATGCGAGTTCGTTGCCCAGGTATCCATGTTAGAACTCTGCTCTGGAGAAATTCCTAATGGGGTGTCCTTGATCCATTCAACAGGTCTCAACTGTCCTGCAGAAGGAATCCTTGTGGTTTGCAGCATCACACACTCGCACCGTGGGAAAACCTCCATGGCCTCGTGATGCCTCCACCTTCAGGTAGAGGACATCATGGACAGAAACTCCCGTCTGATCCTCGCCCTGACCTCAGATGCATGAGATTTCAATTCAGCTCTGCAGAGTGTGCCTGCCTTGCCCTCGCCCCAAAACCTAAGCCAGCTCGCGTTCTCAGACTTCCATCCTCACACTCCTGGCCCCCAAGCCTTCCACTTTGGGAATTCTGGAGACAAAATGCAGCACTCTGCCTGCCCTCCAGAAGAGAGACTTTGCCCTAGGGGTCTACCCAGAAACATCAAATGAGGATCAACCTGCAATTCTCTAGACTGTACCCCAATTATACAGTCTAGCCTGGGCACTAATGCCCTGTCTGACACAGCCTGACCCCAGACCTCGTGACCGACACCCAGACACCTGGCCTCACACTGAACACATCAAACATGCCATGGCCTTAGTTCATCATCTCTTCCCAACCTTGGTCTTCAGGCTTCAGAACCTAGACATTATCTCCACTCACAACTAAGTGATGTACGTGATGCAGAAATCAGAACTTCACCTTCCCCATGACCAGAAATCTTGTGGTTGGCATGTTGTCCAACGTTCAGTATATGAGAACCCAGCATGGCCCATGAGGCCTCAGACATGCTTGAGGGCTGCGATGGGCACAAACACACATTAGGACCCTAAGCATGAACCCTGGCCTCAAGTAAAGCCTCTCCGGGGCTGGACCAAAAGCCTGCATATGGGACTTGCCATGCCCCTACTCCCCCAATCCTAGCCAGAGCTTGAGAAGTCTAGTCAACCTTATTCAGAGCTCTTTTCTGGAATACCTATTTGGTGGGACACATAAGGAAAAAAAAAAAAAACCCAAGATAAAGAAAAAAAAAAAGTAAGGACTCCTACCATCCAAAGAATGACCCCAAACACTTGGAATCTGGCCAAATCCACAGAGAGAAATACTCGTCCATGTTCGATGAGGCCAGCCTGACATTCCACGGCCACCATTGACACAAAATCCGGAGACAAAAACCTGAAAAAGCGCCACACACTTGCCCTTTGTTCAGAGCCCCCAAAATTCTCAAGGTCTGTAGATCGGGCCTGCCATACCTATGTCCCCAAACCTAAGCCGAGTTTGTGTTTTCAGACTTCTGTCTCCATTGTCCTCACCCACACATTCTAAAGGCTGGGCCCCATGGAGCCACACCTCAGGACTGTGCCTGCCCTCTCCAAGGGAATTCTGCTCATTCATTTGGCACAACCTGACAGATTAGGAGAATCATCCAAAATCTCTGAGGCCATCCCAATAGTGTAGGATGTCCTGGACATACAGGGACCCTCTGGCACAAGCTGAGCCACTACCTCCAATCAGAACCTTAGACAGATATCCATAGAAAAGAATATTGAACAAGACAGGCACCTAGGCCCTAATTGGATCCATTGCTTTTGTTTTCAGGCATCTCTCCTTAGAGGCTTGGATTCCAATACCAGCATAAGGGGGTTTCCAGAGCTACCTATCAGAAAAAATCTCGTCTCCACATGGGAATCTTGCTCTATGGAGCTGTGTCATAACCTCCAGTTAGGAGAAAACTTCAGGTCACTGGAGCCACTGCCCCATTTGAATATCTCCATGGACACAATCCCAAATTATGACCCATCCTCAGGAGAGTCCATTTCAACTAAACCCCCTCGGTTGCTACTCCAGAGCCAGCAGATTGAACCTGCCTTGTCGCTAGGAGACAATTGAAATGCGAGTTGGGCTCTTCAGGCATCCATCCTTAGAACCCTGCTCTTGTGTCGTTCCTTATGGGACATCCTTGAGCCATCCAACAGGTCTCGACTGTCCCACAGGAGTCCTTGTGCATGGACCACCTAACAACTCATATCATGGAAAGCTTCGAAGGTCACATGATGCCCCCAATCTTCATGAAGGCAGATCATGGAAAGAAACTCCAACCTGAGCCAACAGCTGATCTTCGCCTTGACTTCAGATGCACGAGATCTTGATTCAGCTCTTCAGAGTGTACCTGCTGTGCCCTCACCCCAAAACCTAAGCGTAGCTAGGGTTCTCCGACTTCCGTCCTCACTCTCCTGGACCACACGCCCTCTATTTTGGGATTTCCGATGACACAGTCCTGCACTCTGACTGCCCTCTAGAAGAAAAATATTGCCCTATGGGTCTACCCAGAAACCTCAAATGAGGATAAACCTGCACTTCACTCAACTGTACACCAATTATATAGTCTAGCCTGTGCACTAATGCCCTGTCTGACAGAACCTGAGGCCTGAATTCCCAACCGACACCCAGACAGCTTGCAGTACACTGAGAACATCTGAACCGCCATGGCCTTAGGTCGCCATCTCTTTCCAACTTCGGTTTTCAGGCTACAGAATCCTAGACCTTATCTCTACTCACTTCCCATGGGTGAACGTGATGCAGAAATCAGAACACCTCCTTCCCTCTCGCCAGAATCTTGTGGTTGGCATCTTGTCCAACGTTCAGTGTAGGACCCCTGTAGGGCCTACAGGGGCAATAGTAGGGCCCCTGAGGGTAGTGTAGGGTCCCTGAGGCCCTGCCTATGCTTAAGAGCTGCGGTGGGCTCAAACACACATTGGGACCCTCAGTTTGAGCCCTGTCCTGAAGTAAAGCCTCTCAGTGGCTGGACCATGAGCCCGCATATGGGGCCTGCCATGCCCCAAGTCACCCAATCTTAACCAGAGGTAGAGACATCTAGTCACCCCTACTCAGGGCTCTGCTCTGGAATCCCTCTTTGGTGGGACATTTGAGGTAAATAAACACAGAAAGGACTCCTCCCACTCACAGAATGACCCCAATCACTTGGGATTGGGCCATCCCAAGTGATTGGGGTCCAGAGAGAAAGACTCGTCCATGGCCCATGAGGCCAGCCCGACATTCCACGGCCACTATTGACACAAAATCCAGAGACATAAGCTTCAGCAAGCGTTCACACTCACCCTTAGGTCATAGCCCAAAAAATTCTCCTCATAGTCTGTAGATTGGGCCTGCCATACCTACGTCCCCAAACCTAAGCCGAGTTTGTGTTTTCAGACTTCTATCCTGACATCCCTGTCCCAAACACCCTCCAGACTGAGGCCCCTGGAGCCGCACCTCAGGACTGTGCCTGCCCTCTCCAAGGAAATTCTTCCCATTCCATTGGCCACAACCCTACAGATAAGGAGAAACCTCCAAAGTCCCAGAGGCCATTCCAATAGTGTAGGCCACCCAGGACAAAGAGGGGCGATCTCTCACAAGCTGAGCAACGACGTCAACTCACCCGTAGACAGATAACCCAAGAGAAGAAGATTAAACTGGACTGGCCCCTAGAATGTAATTGGTTCCATTGCTTTTTTTTCTAAGCATCTCTCCTCAGTGGCCTGTTTTCCAATACCAGCATATGGGGGATTCCAGAGATACCAATCAGAACAAATCTTGTCTTCACATGGGAAACTTATCCTTTGGAGCTCTGTAAAAGCCTCCAGTTAGGAGAAACCTTCAGGTAGCCGGAGCAACCGTCCTATTCCAAGGTCTCCATGGACACATACCCGCATTATGACCATTCGGCAGGAGAGTACATTTCAACTCAGCCCCGTCGATTACTCCCCCAGAGGCAGAATATCAAACCTGCCTTGTCGCTAGGAGACAACTGGAATGCAAAGCAGACTCTCTAGGCATCCATCCTTGGAATCCTGCTCTGGCGCCGTTCCATATGGGATGTCCTGGAGCCTTCCAACAGGTCTTGACTGTCCCACAGAAGGAATCCTTGCAGATTGGAGCATCTCACAACTCCTATCGTGGGAAAACCTACATGGCCTCATGAGATGCTCCCCTTTATAAAGGGGCCATCATGGACAGAAACTCCAACCTGAGCCAACTTCTGATGCATTGCTTTGGTTTCTAGGTATCTCTCCTCAGAGGCCTGGTTTCCAATATCAGAATATGGGGGTTTCCTAAGGAAACAATCAGAACAGATCTCATCTCCACATGGGAAACTTGCTCTTTGGAGCTGTGTCAATACCTCAGGTTAGGAGGATCCTTCAGGGCGCTGGCACCATGGCCCAAGCCCAAGGTCTCCAAGGACACGAACTTACATTATGATCCATTCTCAGGAGAGTCCATTTCAAATCAGCCCCCTCGGCTGCTCACCCAGAGCCAGCAGATCAAAACTTCCTGGTCACTAAGAGACAGTTGGAATGGGAGGCGGGCTTCCCAGGCATCCATCCTTAGAACCCTGCTCTGGAGAACTTCTTTATGGGACGTCTTGAATCCAACCAACCTGTCTTGACTGTCTCGCAGAATGAATCCTTGTGGTTTGAAGCATCACACAATAACACTGTGAGAAAACCTCCATTTCCTCATGATGCCCCACACCTTCATAAATGGGCCATCATGGACAGAAACTCCATCCTAAGCCAAAGTCTGATCCTCGCCCTGAATTCAGAAGCATGAGATCTCGATTCAGCACTTGAGAGTGTGCCTGCTGGGCCCTCGCCCTGAAACCTAAGCCTAACTTATGTTCTCAGACTTCCGTCCTCAGAATCCTGGACACACCCCTCCAATTTGGAAATTCTGGAGACACAATGCAGCACTCTGCCTGGCCTCCAGAAGAAAAATGTTGCCCTATAGGGCTAACCAGAAACGCCAAATGAGTAACAACCTGCATGCCACTCGACCATACCCCAATTATACAGTCTAGCCTGTGCACTAAAGCCCTGTCGGACACAGCCTGAGGGCAGACCTCCAGTCCAACACCCAGACAGTTGGCCGTACACTTGAGCATATCAAACCCACAATGGCTATAGGCCATCATCTCTACCCAACCTCAATTTTCACCTTCAGAACCTAGACCTTATCTCCACTCACTGCTCAGGAGTGAACGTGATTCAAGAATCAGAACTTCTCCTTCGCCTTGGCAAGAAACCTAGTGGTTGGCATGTTGTCCAATGATCATTGTAGGAGAAAGCAGCATGGACTATGAGGCCCCACCTATCCCTGAGGGCCACAATGTGCACAAACACACATTGTGACCCTCAGCGTGAGCCCTATCCTCATGTAAAGCCTCTTAGTGACTGGAACAACAGCCCACATATGGGGCTTGCCAAGCCCCTAGTCCCCCAATCTCAACCAGAGTTCGAGATGTCTAGTCACCCCTACTCAGGGCTCTACTCGGGAATCCCTCTTTGGTGGGACACCTGAGGTAAAAAAAAAAAAAAATACAGAAAGGACTCTTCCCATCCACAGAATGATCCCAACCACTTGGGATCAGGCCAAATCACCAGAGAAAGAATTGTCCATGGCCCTTGAGGACACCCCGACATTCCACGGCCACCATAAACACAAAATCCAGAGACAAAACCCTGAGCAAGCGCCACATACTCACCCTTTGTTCATAGCCCGGAAAATTCTCACGGTCTGTAGATCGAGCCTTCATACATACATCCCCAAACCTAAGCTGAGTTTGTGTTTTCAGACTTCTGTCCCCACAGTCCTGGCCCACACAACATCCAAGCTGGGGCCCCTGGAGCCACACATCAGGACTGTGGCTTCCCTCTCCAGGGGAATTCTGCCATTTCCATTGGCCACAACCCTATAGATTAGGAGAATCCTCCAAACTCCCCCAGGCCATCTGAATTGTGTTGGCTGCCCAGGACAAACAGGGATGATCTTTCACAAGTTAGGAAACCAACTCCACTCAGACCCAGAGACAGATATCCCCATAGAATAAGATTGAACTGGAAGGGCACTTAGGCCCTAATCAGATCCATTGCTTTTGATTCCAGTCATCTCTCCTCAGAGGCCTGGTTTCCAATACCAGCATATGGGAGATTCCTTAGGCACTCATCAAAACAATTCTCTTCTCTACATAGGAAACATACTCTTTAGAGCTCCATCAAAACCTCCGGTTATGAACATCCCTCAAGACCCCGGATCAAGCACCCCATTCCAAGGTCTACATGGACACAAATGCACATTATGACCCATCCTCAACTCACCCATTTCAACACACCCGCCTCGGTTGCTCCCCTAGATCCAGCAGATCGAACTTGCCTTGGCTCTATGAGACACCTGGAATGGGAGGCAGGCTGCCCAGGCATCCATCCTTAGAACCCTGCTCTGGATAACTTCCTTATGGGATGTCCTGGAGCCATCCAACAGGTCTCGACTGTCCCACAGAAAAAATCATTGTGGTTTGGAGCATTTCACAATTCCCATCGTCGGAAAACCTCCATGTCCTCGTGACACCCTCCCCTTCATGAAGGGGCCGTCATGGACAGAAACTCCGACCTAAGCCAACGTCTGATCCTAGCTCTGTCTTCAGGTATACGGGATCTCGAATCATCTCTGCAGAGGGTGCCTGCCTTCCCTTCACCCCGAAATCTAAGTCTGGCTTGTGTTCTCAGAATTTTTTCCTCACACTCCTGGCCCACAAGCCTTCCAGTTTGGGAATGCTGGAATCACTATGTGGCACTGTGTCTTCCCTCCAGAAGAAAAACGTTGCCCTCTGGGGCTACCCAGTAACCACAAATGAGTACCATCCTGCACGAAACTCGACTGCACCCCAATGATACAGTCTAGCCTGGGCACTTATTCCCTGTCTGCCACAGCCTGAGCCTGCACCTCCCAACCCACACTCAACAGCTGGCCGAACACTGAGCACATCAGACACACCATGGCCTTAGGGCTTCATCTCTTCCCAACCTCAATTTTCAGGCTTCAGAACCTAGACCTTAAATCCAATCACAGTCCAGGAGTGAAAGTGTTGCAGAAATTAGAACTCCATCTTCCCCATGGCCAGAAAACTTGTGGTTCCCATACTGTGCAACGTTCAGTGTAGGAGAAACCAACATGGTACTTTAGGCCACGCCCTGACTTGAGGGGATCCTTGGGCACAAAACCACATTGTGAAACTCAGTGTGAGACCTATCCTCAAGGAAGGCCTCTCAGTGTCTGGACCAAGAGCCCACATATGGGGCTTGCCATGTTCTTAGGTCCCAATGTTAACCAGAGGTCTGGTTGTCCAGTTGCCCCCACCCACGACTCTGCTCTGGAATCCCTCTTTTGGTGGTCCACCTGAGGTTAAAAAAAAAAAAAAAAAAAAAAAAGTAAACAAAAAAAACAGAAAGGCCTCCTCCATTCCCACAGAATGACCCCAAACTTTTAGGATCGGGTCAAATCCCCAGAAAGGGAGCCTCATCGATGGCCCATGAGGACACCCCGACATTCCATGGCAATCGGTGACACATTTCCAGAAAAAAAAAAAAAAAGCATGAGCAAGCACCTCACATTCGCCCTTTGTTCATATCCCGAAGAGGTCTCCTCACGGTCTATATATCGGGCCGGCCATACCTACATCCCACAACCTAAGTGGAGTTTGTGTTTTCAGACTTTTGTCCAAATAGCCCTGGACCACACACGCTCCACGCTTGGGTCCCTGGAGCCACACCTCAGGACTGTGCTTCCCTTTCAAGGGAATTCTTCCCATTCCATTGGCCACAACCTTGCAAATGAGGAAAAACCTCCAAAGTCACCGAGGCCATCCCAATAGTGTAGGCCGCCGAGGACAAACAGGGGTGATCTCAAACCAGCTGAGCAACTACCTCCACTCAGACAACAGATGTCCCCAGAGAAGAATATTGAACCGGGCAGGCCCCTAGGCCCTAATCAGATCCATTGCTTTGGTTTCCAGGCATCTCTCCTCAGAGGCCTCGTTTCCAATACCAGCATATGGTGGTTTCCTGAGGCACCAATAAGAACAAATCTCCTCTCCCCATGGAAAACTTGCTCATTGGAGCTTTGTCATAACCTCTGGTTAGGAGAATCCTTCAGGGCCCTGGTGCCACTGCCCCATACCAAGGTCTCCATGGACTCAAACCAACATTAAGACCATCCTCAGGAAAGTCCATTTCAACTCAGTCCCCTCTGTTGCTACCCCAAGCCAGCAGATCAAACGTTTCTTGTTGCTAGGAGACAATTGGAATGTGAGGCTGGCTGCCCAGGCATCCATACTTAGAACCCTGTTCTGGAAAAATACCTTATAAGACATCCAACAAATCTTAATTGTCCCACAGAAGGAATCCTTGCGGTTTGGAGCATCTCACAACTCCAATAGTGGGAAAACCCCCATGGCCTCATAATGCCCCCCCTTCCTGAAGGGGCCAACATGGACAGAAACTCAAACCTGAGCCAAAGTCTGAACCTCGACCTGACTTCAGACGCATGAGATCGCAATTCAGCTCTGCAGAGTGTGCCTGCCATATCCTTGCCCCGAAACCTAAGCCTAGCTTGTGTTCTCAGACTTCCGTCCTCACTCTCCTGGCCCACAAGCCCTCCAGTTTGGGAATTCCGAAGCCACAATGCAGCACTCTGCCTGCCCTCCAGAAGAAAAAATTTGCCCTATGCTGCTAATAAGAAACCCCAAATGATTTTCTAATGCATGCCACTCGATTGTAAAGCAATTATACAGCCCACCCTGTATACTAATGCCCTGTCTGGCACAGCCTGAGACAAGACATCCCAAACGACACCCAGACAGCTGGCCCCAACCTGGACACATAGCACCCGCTATGGCTGTAGGTCGTCATCTCTTCCCAACCTCGGTTTTCAGGCTTCAGAACCTAGACCTTATCTCCAATCACTGCCCAGGGGTGAACGTGATGCAGAAATTAGAATTCCTCCTTCCCCATGGCCAGAAACCTTGTGGTTGGCATGTTGTCCAACGTTCAATGTGGGAAACCTGCATTGTCCGAAAGGCCACGCCAGTGCTTGAGGGCCGCCTAGGGCACAGACATGCATTGTGACCTGCAGCGTGAGTCCCGTATTAAAGTAACGCCTCTCAGTGGCTGGACCAAGATCCTGCATATGGGGCTTGTCATATCCATAGGCCCCCAGGCTTAACCAGAGGGCGAGTATTCCAGTTGTCAGTACCCACTGCTATGCTCTCGAATCCCTCTACTGGGGGGACACATGAAGCAGAAAACAGGACACTTCCCTTCCCACAGAATGACCCGAAACTCTTGGCGGCTGGACAAACTACCAGAGAGGGAGACTTCTACGACCCATGAGGCAACTCCTACATTAAACGGCCATTGTGGACAAAACATCCAGAGACAAAAGCCTGAGCGACTGCCTCCCTCTCACCCTTCTTTCATATCCAGAGGAGCTCCTCTCAGGGACTGTAGATCAGGCCTGCCGTAACCTCGGCCCCAAACCTGAGCTGAGTTAGGGTTTTTGGATGTCTGTCTGCACAGCCATGGCTCACACAGCCTCCAGGCTGGGGTCTCTGGAGCCACACCACAGAACTGTGCCTGCTCTCTCCTAAGAAACTGCCCATTCCATTGGCCACAACTCTACAAAATAGTAGAAACCTCAAGGTCTTCAAGGACATCCCACTACCACAAGCCGCACTGGACAAATAGGGGCATTATGACACAAGCTGAGCAACTACTACCTCCATGCAGACACACAGACAGATATCCGCAGAGACAGAAGATTGAACCAGACAGGCCCCTAGGCCCTATTATGAACTCTTGCTTTGGTGTCCAGGTATCACTCCTCAGAGGCCTGGGTTCGAAGACCAGCATACGGGGCTTTCCTGAGGCACCAGACAGAAGACCTGTCATCTCCACATGGGAAGCTTCCTTGTTGGAGTTGTGTCAAGCCCTTCGGGTTGGAGAATCCTGCAGAGTCCCTTAGCTACTGCCACATTCCAAGGTCTCCATGGCCACCAACCCACATTATGACTCATCCTCAGCAGAGTCCATTTAAACTCAGCCTTCTGGGTAGCTCACCCAAGAGCCCGCAGATTGAGCGTGCCTTGTCTCGACCAGGCAATGGGAAGGTGAGTTGGCGTTTCTCGGCATCCATGCTTAGGGCCCTGCTCTCGAGTCTTTCTGTATGGGGCATCCTGGAACCATCCAATAGTACTCGACTGTCCTGAAGAAGGAAACCTTGAAATATGGAGCAGCTCACAACTCCCAGCGTAGGGAAACCTCCCTGGCCTCATGACACCCCTCCCCCTTCAGGAAGGGGCCGTCATGGACACAAACTCCAGCTTGAGGCAACATCTGATAATCGCCCGGACCTCACGTGCAGGAGATCTCGATTCAGCCTCTGCAGAGTGGGCCTGCCATGCTCTTGGCCCCAAAACTCGTGCTAGCTTGTGTTTTCAGACTTCCTTCCTTACAATCCTGGCCACACCCCTCCAGTTTGGCAATTCTGGAGACACAATGCAGCACTCTGCCTGCCCTCCAGAAGAAAAATGTTGCTTTATAGGGCTAACCAGAAACGCCAAATGAGTAACAACCTGCATGCCACTCGACCATACCCCAATTATACAGTCTAGCCTGTGCACTAAAGCCCTGTCTGACACAGCCTGAGGGCAGACCTCCAGTCCAACACCCAGACAGCTGGCCATACACAGAGCATATCACACCCACAATGGCTTTAGGCCATCATCTCTACCCAAATCAGTTTTCACCTTCAGAACCTAGACCTTATCTCCACTCACTGCTCAGGAGTGAACGTGATTCAAGAATCAGAACTTCTCCTTCGCCTTGGCAAGAAACCTAGTGGTTGGCATGTTGTCCAATGTTTATTGTAGGAGAAAGCAGCATGGACTATGAGGCCCCACCTATCCCTGAGGGCCACAATGTGCACAAACACACATTGTGACCCTCAGCGTGAGCCCTATCCTCATGTAAAGCCTCTTAGTGACTGGAACAACAGCCCACATATGGGGCTTGCCAAGCCCCTAGTCCCCCAATCTCAACCAGAGTTCGAGATGTCTAGTCACCCCTACTCAGGGCTCTACTCGGGAATCCCTCTTTGGTGGGACACCTGAGGTAAAAAAAAAAAAAATACAGAAAGGACTCTTCCCATCCACAGAATGATCCCAACCACTTGGGATCAGGCCAAATCACCAGAGAAAGAATTGTCCATGGCCCATGAGGACACCCCGACATTCCACGGCCACCATAAACACAAAATCCAGAGACAAAACCCTGAGCAAGCGCCACATACTCACCCTTTGTTCATAGCCCGGAAAATTCTCACGGTCTGTAGATCGAGCCTTCATACATACATCCCCAAACCTAAGCTGAGTTTGTGTTTTCAGACTTCTGTCCCCACAGTCCTGGCCCACACAACATCCAAGCTGGGGCCCCTGGAGCCACACATCAGGACTGTGGCTTCCCTCTCCAGGGGAATTCTGCCATTTCCATTGGCCACAACCCTATAGATTAGGAGAATCCTCCAAACTCCCCCAGGCCATCTGAATTGTGTTGGCTGCCCAGGACAAACAGGGATGATCTTTCACAAGTTAGGAAACCAACTCCACTCAGACCCAGAGACAGATATCCCCATAGAATAAGATTGAACTGGAAGGGCACTTAGGCCCTAATCAGATCCATTGCTTTTGATTCCAGTCATCTCTCCTCAGAGGCCTGGTTTCCAATACCAGCATATGGGAGATTCCTTAGGCACTCATCAAAACAATTCTCTTCTCTACATAGGAAACATACTCTTTAGAGCTCCATCAAAACCTCCGGTTATGAACATCCCTCAAGACCCCGGATCAAGCACCCCATTCCAAGGTCTACATGGACACAAATGCACATTATGACCCATCCTCAACTCACCCATTTCAACACACCCGCCTCGGTTGCTCCCCTAGATCCAGCAGATCGAACTTGCCTTGGCTCTATGAGACACCTGGAATGGGAGGCAGGCTGCCCAGGCATCCATCCTTAGAACCCTGCTCTGGATAACTTCCTTATGGGATGTCCTGGAGCCATCCAACAGGTCTCGACTGTCCCACAGAAAAAATCATTGTGGTTTGGAGCATTTCACAATTCCCATCGTCGGAAAACCTCCATGTCCTCGTGACACCCTCCCCTTCATGAAGGGGCCGTCATGGACAGAAACTCCGACCTAAGCCAACGTCTGATCCTAGCTCTGTCTTCAGGTATACGGGATCTCGAATCATCTCTGCAGAGGGTGCCTGCCTTCCCTTCACCCCGAAATCTAAGTCTGGCTTGTGTTCTCAGAATTTTTTCCTCACACTCCTGGCCCACAAGCCTTCCAGTTTGGGAATGCTGGAATCACTATGTGGCACTGTGTCTTCCCTCCAGAAGAAAAACGTTGCCCTCTGGGGCTACCCAGTAACCACAAATGAGTACCATCCTGCACGAAACTCGACTGCACCCCAATGATACAGTCTAGCCTGGGCACTTATTCCCTGTCTGCCACAGCCTGAGCCTGCACCTCCCAACCCACACTCAACAGCTGGCCGAACACTGAGCACATCAGACACACCATGGCCTTAGGGCTTCATCTCTTCCCAACCTCAATTTTCAGGCTTCAGAACCTAGACCTTAAATCCAATCACAGTCCAGGAGTGAAAGTGTTGCAGAAATTAGAACTCCATCTTCCCCATGGCCAGAAAACTTGTGGTTCCCATACTGTGCAACGTTCAGTGTAGGAGAAACCAACATGGTACTTTAGGCCACTCCCTGACTTGAGGGGATCCTTGGGCACAAAACCACATTGTGAAACTCAGTGTGAGACCTATCCTCAAGGAAGGCCTCTCAGTGTCTGGACCAAGAGCCCACATATGGGGCTTGCCATGTTCTTAGGTCCCAATGTTAACCAGAGGTCTGGTTGTCCAGTTGCCCCCACCCACGACTCTGCTCTGGAATCCCTCTTTTGGTGGTCCACCTGAGGTAAAAAAAAAAAAAAAAAAAAAAAAAAAAGTAAACAAAAAAAACAGAAAGGCCTCCTCCATTCCCACAGAATGACCCCAAACTTTTAGGATCGGGTCAAATCCCCAGAAAGGGAGCCTCATCGATGGCCCATGAGGACACCCCGACATTCCATGGCAATCGGTGACACATTTCCAGAAAAAAAAAAAAAAAGCATGAGCAAGCACCTCACATTCGCCCTTTGTTCATATCCCGAAGAGGTCTCCTCACGGTCTATATATCGGGCCGGCCATACCTACATCCCACAACCTAAGTGGAGTTTGTGTTTTCAGACTTTTGTCCAAATAGCCCTGGACCACACACGCTCCACGCTTGGGTCCCTGGAGCCACACCTCAGGACTGTGCTTCCCTTTCAAGGGAATTCTTCCCATTCCATTGGCCACAACCTTGCAAATGAGGAAAAACCTCCAAAGTCACCGAGGCCATCCCAATAGTGTAGGCCGCCGAGGACAAACAGGGGTGATCTCAAACCAGCTGAGCAACTACCTCCACTCAGACAACAGATGTCCCCAGAGAAGAATATTGAACCGGGCAGGCCCCTAGGCCCTAATCAGATCCATTGCTTTGGTTTCCAGGCATCTCTCCTCAGAGGCCTCGTTTCCAATACCAGCATATGGTGGTTTCCTGAGGCACCAATAAGAACAAATCTCCTCTCCCCATGGAAAACTTGCTCATTGGAGCTTTGTCATAACCTCTGGTTAGGAGAATCCTTCAGGGCCCTGGTGCCACTGCCCCATACCAAGGTCTCCATGGACTCAAACCAACATTAAGACCATCCTCAGGAAAGTCCATTTCAACTCAGTCCCCTCTGTTGCTACCCCAAGCCAGCAGATCAAACGTTTCTTGTTGCTAGGAGACAATTGGAATGTGAGGCTGGCTGCCCAGGCATCCATACTTAGAACCCTGTTCTGGAAAAATACCTTATAAGACATCCTGGAGCCATCCAACAAATCTTAATTGTCCCACAGAAGGAATTCTTGCGGTTTGGAGCATCTCACAACTCCAATAGTGGGAAAACCCCCATGGCCTCATAATGCCCCCCCTTCCTGAAGGGGCCAACATGGACAGAAACTCAAACCTGAGCCAAAGTCTGAACCTCGACCTGACTTCAGACGCATGAGATCGCAATTCAGCTCTGCAGAGTGTGCCTGCCATGTCCTTGCCCCGAAACCTAAGCCTAGCTTGTGTTCTCAGACTTCCGTCCTCACTCTCCTGGCCCACAAGCCCTCCAGTTTGGGAATTCCGAAGCCACAATGCAGCACTCTGCCTGCCCTCCAGAAGAAAAAATTTGCCCTATGCTGCTAATAAGAAACCCCAAATGATTTTTTAATGCATGCCACTCGATTGTAAAGCAATTATACAGCCCACCCTGTATACTAATGCCCTGTCTGGCACAGCCTGAGACAAGACATCCCAAACGACACCCAGACAGCTGGCCCCAACCTGGACACATAGCACCCGCTATGGCTGTAGGTCGTCATCTCTTCCCAACCTCGGTTTTCAGGCTTCAGAACCTAGACCTTATCTCCAATCACTGCCCAGGGGTGAACGTGATGCAGAAATTAGAATTCCTCCTTCCCCATGGCCAGAAACCTTGTGGTTGGCATGTTGTCCAACGTTCAATGTGGGAAAACCTGCATTGTCCGAAAGGCCACGCCAGTGCTTGAGGGCCGCCTAGGGCACAGACATGCATTGTGACCTGCAGCGTGAGTCCCGTATTAAAGTAACGCCTCTCAGTGGCTGGACCAAGATCCTGCATATGGGGCTTGTCATATCCATAGGCCCCCAGGCTTAACCAGAGGGCGAGTATTCCAGTTGTCAGTACCCACTGCTATGCTCTCGAATCCCTCTACTGGGGGGACACATGAAGCAGAAAACAGGACACTTCCCTTCCCACAGAATGACCCGAAACTCTTGGCGGCTGGACAAACTACCAGAGAGGGAGACTTCTACGACCCATGAGGCAACTCCTACATTAAACGGCCATTGTGGACAAAACATCCAGAGACAAAAGCCTGAGCGACTGCCTCCCTCTCACCCTTCTTTCATATCCAGAGGAGCTCCCCTCAGGGACTGTAGATCAGGCCTGCCGTAACCTCGGCCCCAAACCTGAGCTGAGTTAGGGTTTTTGGATGTCTGTCTGCACAGCCATGGCTCACACAGCCTCCAGGCTGGGGTCTCTGGAGCCACACCACAGTACTGTGCCTGCTCTCTCCTAAGAAACTGCCCATTCCATTGGCCACAACTCTACAAAATAGTAGAAACCTCAAGGTCTTCAAGGACATCCCACTACCGCAAGCCGCACTGGACAAATAGGGGCATTATGACACAAGCTGAGCAACTACTACCTCCATGCAGACACACAGACAGATATCCGCAGAGACAGAAGATTGAACCAGACAGGTCCCTAGGCCCTATTATGAACTCTTGCTTTGGTGTCCAGGTATCACTCCTCAGAGGCCTGGGTTCGAGGACCAGCATACGGGGCTTTCCTGAGGCACCAGACAGAAGACCTGTCATCTCCACATGGGAAGCTTCCTTGTTGGAGTTGTGTCAAGCCCTTCGGGTTGGAGAATCCTGCAGAGTCCCTTAGCTACTGCCACATTCCAAGGTCTCCATGGCCACCAACCCACATTATGACTCATCCTCAGCAGAGTCCATTTAAACTCAGCCTTCTGGGTAGCTCACCCAAGAGCCCGCAGATTGAGCGTGCCTTGTCTCGACCAGGCAATGGGAAGGTGAGTTGGCGTTTCTCGGCATCCATGCTTAGGGCCCTGCTCTCGAGTCTTTCTGTATGGGGCATCCTGGAACCATCCAATAGTACTCGACTGTCCTGAAGAAGGAAACCTTGAAATATGGAGCAGCTCACAACTCCCAGCGTAGGGAAACCTCCCTGGCCTCATGACACCCCTCCCCCTTCAGGAAGGGGCCGTCATGGACACAAACTCCAGCTTGAGGCAACATCTGATAATCGCCCGGACCTCACGTGCAGGAGATCTCGATTCAGCCTCTGCAGAGTGGGCCTGCCATGCTCTTGGCCCCAAAACTCGTGCTAGCTTGTGTTTTCAGACTTCCTTCCTTACAATCCTGGCCACACCCCTCCAGTTTGGCAATTCTGGAGACACAATGCAGCACTCTGCCTGCCCTCCAGAAGAAAAATGTTGCTTTATAGGGCTAACCAGAAACGCCAAATGAGTAACAACCTGCATGCCACTCGACCATACCCCAATTATACAGTCTAGCCTGTGCACTAAAGCCCTGTCTGACACAGCCTGAGGGCAGACCTCCAGTCCAACACCCAGACAGCTGGCCATACACAGAGCATATCACACCCACAATGGCTTTAGGCCATCATCTCTACCCAAATCAGTTTTCACCTTCAGAACCTAGACCTTATCTCCACTCACTGCTCAGGAGTGAACGTGATTCAAGAATCAGAACTTCTCCTTCGCCTTGGCAAGAAACCTAGTGGTTGGCATGTTGTCCAATGTTTATTGTAGGAGAAAGCAGCATGGACTATGAGGCCCCACCTATCCCTGAGGGCCACAATGTGCACAAACACACATTGTGACCCTCAGCGTGAGCCCTATCCTCATGTAAAGCCTCTTAGTGACTGGAACAACAGCCCACATATGGGGCTTGCCAAGCCCCTAGTCCCCCAATCTCAACCAGAGTTCGAGATGTCTAGTCACCCCTACTCAGGGCTCTACTCGGGAATCCCTCTTTGGTGGGACACCTGAGGTAAAAAAAAAAAAAAATACAGAAAGGACTCTTCCCATCCACAGAATGATCCCAACCACTTGGGATCAGGCCAAATCACCAGAGAAAGAATTGTCCATGGCCCATGAGGACACCCCGACATTCCACGGCCACCATAAACACAAAATCCAGAGACAAAACCCTGAGCAAGCGCCACATACTCACCCTTTGTTCATAGCCCGGAAAATTCTCACGGTCTGTAGATCGAGCCTTCATACATACATCCCCAAACCTAAGCTGAGTTTGTGTTTTCAGACTTCTGTCCCCACAGTCCTGGCCCACACAACATCCAAGCTGGGGCCCCTGGAGCCACACATCAGGACTGTGGCTTCCCTCTCCAGGGGAATTCTGCCATTTCCATTGGCCACAACCCTATAGATTAGGAGAATCCTCCAAACTCCCCCAGGCCATCTGAATTGTGTTGGCTGCCCAGGACAAACAGGGATGATCTTTCACAAGTTAGGAAACCAACTCCACTCAGACCCAGAGACAGATATCCCCATAGAATAAGATTGAACTGGAAGGGCACTTAGGCCCTAATCAGATCCATTGCTTTTGATTCCAGTCATCTCTCCTCAGAGGCCTGGTTTCCAATACCAGCATATGGGAGATTCCTTAGGCACTCATCAAAACAATTCTCTTCTCTACATAGGAAACATACTCTTTAGAGCTCCATCAAAACCTCCGGTTATGAACATCCCTCAAGACCCCGGATCAAGCACCCCATTCCAAGGTCTACATGGACACAAATGCACATTATGACCCATCCTCAACTCACCCATTTCAACACACCCGCCTCGGTTGCTCCCCTAGATCCAGCAGATCGAACTTGCCTTGGCTCTATGAGACACCTGGAATGGGAGGCAGGCTGCCCAGGCATCCATCCTTAGAACCCTGCTCTGGATAACTTCCTTATGGGATGTCCTGGAGCCATCCAACAGGTCTCGACTGTCCCACAGAAAAAATCATTGTGGTTTGGAGCATTTCACAATTCCCATCGTCGGAAAACCTCCATGTCCTCGTGACACCCTCCCCTTCATGAAGGGGCCGTCATGGACAGAAACTCCGACCTAAGCCAACGTCTGATCCTAGCTCTGTCTTCAGGTATACGGGATCTCGAATCATCTCTGCAGAGGGTGCCTGCCTTCCCTTCACCCCGAAATCTAAGTCTGGCTTGTGTTCTCAGAATTTTTTCCTCACACTCCTGGCCCACAAGCCTTCCAGTTTGGGAATGCTGGAATCACTATGTGGCACTGTGTCTTCCCTCCAGAAGAAAAACGTTGCCCTCTGGGGCTACCCAGTAACCACAAATGAGTACCATCCTGCACGAAACTCGACTGCACCCCAATGATACAGTCTAGCCTGGGCACTTATTCCCTGTCTGCCACAGCCTGAGCCTGCACCTCCCAACCCACACTCAACAGCTGGCCGAACACTGAGCACATCAGACACACCATGGCCTTAGGGCTTCATCTCTTCCCAACCTCAATTTTCAGGCTTCAGAACCTAGACCTTAAATCCAATCACAGTCCAGGAGTGAAAGTGTTGCAGAAATTAGAACTCCATCTTCCCCATGGCCAGAAAACTTGTGGTTCCCATACTGTGCAACGTTCAGTGTAGGAGAAACCAACATGGTACTTTAGGCCACTCCCTGACTTGAGGGGATCCTTGGGCACAAAACCACATTGTGAAACTCAGTGTGAGACCTATCCTCAAGGAAGGCCTCTCAGTGTCTGGACCAAGAGCCCACATATGGGGCTTGCCATGTTCTTAGGTCCCAATGTTAACCAGAGGTCTGGTTGTCCAGTTGCCCCCACCCACGGCTCTGCTCTGGAATCCCTCTTTTGGTGGCCACCTGAGGTAAAAAGAAAAAAAAAAAAAAGTAAACAAAAAAAACAGAAAGGCCTCCTCCATTCCCACAGAATGACCCCAAACTTTTAGGATCGGGTCAAATCCCCAGAAAGGGAGCCTCATCGATGGCCCATGAGGACACCCCGACATTCCATGGCAATCGGTGACACATTTCCAGAAAAAAAAAAAAAAAGCATGAGCAAGCACCTCACATTCGCCCTTTGTTCATATCCCGAAGAGGTCTCCTCACGGTCTATATATCGGGCCGGCCATACCTACATCCCACAACCTAAGTGGAGTTTGTGTTTTCAGACTTTTGTCCAAATAGCCCTGGACCACACACGCTCCACGCTTGGGTCCCTGGAGCCACACCTCAGGACTGTGCTTCCCTTTCAAGGGAATTCTTCCCATTCCATTGGCCACAACCTTGCAAATGAGGAAAAACCTCCAAAGTCACCGAGGCCATCCCAATAGTGTAGGCCGCCGAGGACAAACAGGGGTGATCTCAAACCAGCTGAGCAACTACCTCCACTCAGACAACAGATGTCCCCAGAGAAGAATATTGAACCGGGCAGGCCCCTAGGCCCTAATCAGATCCATTGCTTTGGTTTCCAGGCATCTCTCCTCAGAGGCCTCGTTTCCAATACCAGCATATGGTGGTTTCCTGAGGCACCAATAAGAACAAATCTCCTCTCCCCATGGAAAACTTGCTCATTGGAGCTTTGTCATAACCTCTGGTTAGGAGAATCCTTCAGGGCCCTGGTGCCACTGCCCCATACCAAGGTCTCCATGGACTCAAACCAACATTAAGACCATCCTCAGGAAAGTCCATTTCAACTCAGTCCCCTCTGTTGCTACCCCAAGCCAGCAGATCAAACGTTTCTTGTTGCTAGGAGACAATTGGAATGTGAGGCTGGCTGCCCAGGCATCCATACTTAGAACCCTGTTCTGGAAAAATACCTTATAAGACATCCTGGAGCCATCCAACAAATCTTAATTGTCCCACAGAAGGAATTCTTGCGGTTTGGAGCATCTCACAACTCCAATAGTGGGAAAACCCCCATGGCCTCATAATGCCCCCCCTTCCTGAAGGGGCCAACATGGACAGAAACTCAAACCTGAGCCAAAGTCTGAACCTCGACCTGACTTCAGACGCATGAGATCGCAATTCAGCTCTGCAGAGTGTGCCTGCCATGTCCTTGCCCCGAAACCTAAGCCTAGCTTGTGTTCTCAGACTTCCGTCCTCACTCTCCTGGCCCACAAGCCCTCCAGTTTGGGAATTCCGAAGCCACAATGCAGCACTCTGCCTGCCCTCCAGAAGAAAAAATTTGCCCTATGCTGCTAATAAGAAACCCCAAATGATTTTTTAATGCATGCCACTCGATTGTAAAGCAATTATACAGCCCACCCTGTATACTAATGCCCTGTCTGGCACAGCCTGAGACAAGACATCCCAAACGACACCCAGACAGCTGGCCCCAACCTGGACACATAGCACCCGCTATGGCTGTAGGTCGTCATCTCTTCCCAACCTCGGTTTTCAGGCTTCAGAACCTAGACCTTATCTCCAATCACTGCCCAGGGGTGAACGTGATGCAGAAATTAGAATTCCTCCTTCCCCATGGCCAGAAACCTTGTGGTTGGCATGTTGTCCAACGTTCAATGTGGGAAAACCTGCATTGTCCGAAAGGCCACGCCAGTGCTTGAGGGCCGCCTAGGGCACAGACATGCATTGTGACCTGCAGCGTGAGTCCCGTATTAAAGTAACGCCTCTCAGTGGCTGGACCAAGATCCTGCATATGGGGCTTGTCATATCCATAGGCTCCCAGGCTTAACCAGAGGGCGAGTATTCCAGTTGTCAGTACCCACTGCTATGCTCTCGAATCCCTCTACTGGGGGGACACATGAAGCAGAAAACAGGACACTTCCCTTCCCACAGAATGACCCGAAACTCTTGGCGGCTGGACAAACTACCAGAGAGGGAGACTTCTACGACCCATGAGGCAACTCCTACATTAAACGGCCATTGTGGACAAAACATCCAGAGACAAAAGCCTGAGCGACTGCCTCCCTCTCACCCTTCTTTCATATCCAGAGGAGCTCCCCTCAGGGACTGTAGATCAGGCCTGCTGTAACCTCGGCCCCAAACCTGAGCTGAGTTAGGGTTTTTGGATGTCTGTCTGCACAGCCATGGCTCACACAGCCTCCAGGCTGGGGTCTCTGGAGCCACACCACAGTACTGTGCCTGCTCTCTCCTAAGAAACTGCCCATTCCATTGGCCACAACTCTACAAAATAGTAGAAACCTCAAGGTCTTCAAGGACATCCCACTACCGCAAGCCGCACTGGACAAATAGGGGCATTATGACACAAGCTGAGCAACTACTACCTCCATGCAGACACACAGACAGATATCCGCAGAGACAGAAGATTGAACCAGACAGGTCCCTAGGCCCTATTATGAACTCTTGCTTTGGTGTCCAGGTATCACTCCTCAGAGGCCTGGGTTCGAGGACCAGCATACGGGGCTTTCCTGAGGCACCAGACAGAAGACCTGTCATCTCCACATGGGAAGCTTCCTTGTTGGAGTTGTGTCAAGCCCTTCGGGTTGGAGAATCCTGCAGAGTCCCTTAGCTACTGCCACATTCCAAGGTCTCCATGGCCACCAACCCACATTATGACTCATCCTCAGCAGAGTCCATTTAAACTCAGCCTTCTGGGTAGCTCACCCAAGAGCCCGCAGATTGAGCGTGCCTTGTCTCGACCAGGCAATGGGAAGGTGAGTTGGCGTTTCTCGGCATCCATGCTTAGGGCCCTGCTCTCGAGTCTTTCTGTATGGGGCATCCTGGAACCATCCAATAGTACTCGACTGTCCTGAAGAAGGAAACCTTGAAATATGGAGCAGCTCACAACTCCCAGCGTAGGGAAACCTCCCTGGCCTCATGACACCCCTCCCCCTTCAGGAAGGGGCCGTCATGGACACAAACTCCAGCTTGAGGCAACATCTGATAATCGCCCGGACCTCACGTGCAGGAGATCTCGATTCAGCCTCTGCAGAGTGGGCCTGCCATGCTCTTGGCCCCAAAACTCGTGCTAGCTTGTGTTTTCAGACTTCCTTCCTTACAATCCTGGCCACACCCCTCCAGTTTGGCAATTCTGGAGACACAATGCAGCACTCTGCCTGCCCTCCAGAAGAAAAATGTTGCTTTATAGGGCTAACCAGAAACGCCAAATGAGTAACAACCTGCATGCCACTCGACCATACCCCAATTATACAGTCTAGCCTGTGCACTAAAGCCCTGTCTGACACAGCCTGAGGGCAGACCTCCAGTCCAACACCCAGACAGCTGGCCATACACAGAGCATATCACACCCACAATGGCTTTAGGCCATCATCTCTACCCAAATCAGTTTTCACCTTCAGAACCTAGACCTTATCTCCACTCACTGCTCAGGAGTGAACGTGATTCAAGAATCAGAACTTCTCCTTCGCCTTGGCAAGAAACCTAGTGGTTGGCATGTTGTCCAATGTTTATTGTAGGAGAAAGCAGCATGGACTATGAGGCCCCACCTATCCCTGAGGGCCACAATGTGCACAAACACACATTGTGACCCTCAGCGTGAGCCCTATCCTCATGTAAAGCCTCTTAGTGACTGGAACAACAGCCCACATATGGGGCTTGCCAAGCCCCTAGTCCCCCAATCTCAACCAGAGTTCGAGATGTCTAGTCACCCCTACTCAGGGCTCTACTCGGGAATCCCTCTTTGGTGGGACACCTGAGGTAAAAAAAAAAAAAAAATACAGAAAGGACTCTTCCCATCCACAGAATGATCCCAACCACTTGGGATCAGGCCAAATCACCAGAGAAAGAATTGTCCATGGCCCATGAGGACACCCCGACATTCCACGGCCACCATAAACACAAAATCCAGAGACAAAACCCTGAGCAAGCGCCACATACTCACCCTTTGTTCATAGCCCGGAAAATTCTCACGGTCTGTAGATCGAGCCTTCATACATACATCCCCAAACCTAAGCTGAGTTTGTGTTTTCAGACTTCTGTCCCCACAGTCCTGGCCCACACAACATCCAAGCTGGGGCCCCTGGAGCCACACATCAGGACTGTGGCTTCCCTCTCCAGGGGAATTCTGCCATTTCCATTGGCCACAACCCTATAGATTAGGAGAATCCTCCAAACTCCCCCAGGCCATCTGAATTGTGTTGGCTGCCCAGGACAAACAGGGATGATCTTTCACAAGTTAGGAAACCAACTCCACTCAGACCCAGAGACAGATATCCCCATAGAATAAGATTGAACTGGAAGGGCACTTAGGCCCTAATCAGATCCATTGCTTTTGATTCCAGTCATCTCTCCTCAGAGGCCTGGTTTCCAATACCAGCATATGGGAGATTCCTTAGGCACTCATCAAAACAATTCTCTTCTCTACATAGGAAACATACTCTTTAGAGCTCCATCAAAACCTCCGGTTATGAACATCCCTCAAGACCCCGGATCAAGCACCCCATTCCAAGGTCTACATGGACACAAATGCACATTATGACCCATCCTCAACTCACCCATTTCAACACACCCGCCTCGGTTGCTCCCCTAGATCCAGCAGATCGAACTTGCCTTGGCTCTATGAGACACCTGGAATGGGAGGCAGGCTGCCCAGGCATCCATCCTTAGAACCCTGCTCTGGATAACTTCCTTATGGGATGTCCTGGAGCCATCCAACAGGTCTCGACTGTCCCACAGAAAAAATCATTGTGGTTTGGAGCATTTCACAATTCCCATCGTCGGAAAACCTCCATGTCCTCGTGACACCCTCCCCTTCATGAAGGGGCCGTCATGGACAGAAACTCCGACCTAAGCCAACGTCTGATCCTAGCTCTGTCTTCAGGTATACGGGATCTCGAATCATCTCTGCAGAGGGTGCCTGCCTTCCCTTCAACCCGAAATCTAAGTCTGGCTTGTGTTCTCAGAATTTTTTCCTCACACTCCTGGCCCACAAGCCTTCCAGTTTGGGAATGCTGGAATCACTATGTGGCACTGTGTCTTCCCTCCAGAAGAAAAACGTTGCCCTCTGGGGCTACCCAGTAACCACAAATGAGTACCATCCTGCACGAAACTCGACTGCACCCCAATGATACAGTCTAGCCTGGGCACTTATTCCCTGTCTGCCACAGCCTGAGCCTGCACCTCCCAACCCACACTCAACAGCTGGCCGAACACTGAGCACATCAGACACACCATGGCCTTAGGGCTTCATCTCTTCCCAACCTCAATTTTCAGGCTTCAGAACCTAGACCTTAAATCCAATCACAGTCCAGGAGTGAAAGTGTTGCAGAAATTAGAACTCCATCTTCCCCATGGCCAGAAAACTTGTGGTTCCCATACTGTGCAACGTTCAGTGTAGGAGAAACCAACATGGTACTTTAGGCCACTCCCTGACTTGAGGGGATCCTTGGGCACAAAACCACATTGTGAACCTCAGTGTGAGACCTATCCTCAAGGAAGGCCTCTCAGTGTCTGGACCAAGAGCCCACATATGGGGCTTGCCATGTTCTTAGGTCCCAATGTTAACCAGAGGTCTGGTTGTCCAGTTGCCCCCACCCACGGCTCTGCTCTGGAATCCCTCTTTTGGTGGTCCACCTGAGGTAAAAAAAAAAAAAAAAAAGTAAACAAAAAAAACAGAAAGGCCTCCTCCATTCCCACAGAATGACCCCAAACTTTTAGGATCGGGTCAAATCCCCAGAAAGGGAGCCTCATCGATGGCCCATGAGGACACCCCGACATTCCATGGCAATCGGTGACACATTTCCAGAAAAAAAAAAAAAAAGCATGAGCAAGCACCTCACATTCGCCCTTTGTTCATATCCCGAAGAGGTCTCCTCACGGTCTATATATCGGGCCGGCCATACCTACATCCCACAACCTAAGTGGAGTTTGTGTTTTCAGACTTTTGTCCAAATAGCCCTGGACCACACACGCTCCACGCTTGGGTCCCTGGAGCCACACCTCAGGACTGTGCTTCCCTTTCAAGGGAATTCTTCCCATTCCATTGGCCACAACCTTGCAAATGAGGAAAAACCTCCAAAGTCACCGAGGCCATCCCAATAGTGTAGGCCGCCGAGGACAAACAGGGGTGATCTCAAACCAGCTGAGCAACTACCTCCACTCAGACAACAGATGTCCCCAGAGAAGAATATTGAACCGGGCAGGCCCCTAGGCCCTAATCAGATCCATTGCTTTGGTTTCCAGGCATCTCTCCTCAGAGGCCTCGTTTCCAATACCAGCATATGGTGGTTTCCTGAGGCACCAATAAGAACAAATCTCCTCTCCCCATGGAAAACTTGCTCATTGGAGCTTTGTCATAACCTCTGGTTAGGAGAATCCTTCAGGGCCCTGGTGCCACTGCCCCATACCAAGGTCTCCATGGACTCAAACCAACATTAAGACCATCCTCAGGAAAGTCCATTTCAACTCAGTCCCCTCTGTTGCTACCCCAAGCCAGCAGATCAAACGTTTCTTGTTGCTAGGAGACAATTGGAATGTGAGGCTGGCTGCCCAGGCATCCATACTTAGAACCCTGTTCTGGAAAAATACCTTATAAGACATCCTGGAGCCATCCAACAAATCTTAATTGTCCCACAGAAGGAATTCTTGCGGTTTGGAGCATCTCACAACTCCAATAGTGGGAAAACCCCCATGGCCTCATAATGCCCCCCCTTCCTGAAGGGGCCAACATGGACAGAAACTCAAACCTGAGCCAAAGTCTGAACCTCGACCTGACTTCAGACGCATGAGATCGCAATTCAGCTCTGCAGAGTGTGCCTGCCATGTCCTTGCCCCGAAACCTAAGCCTAGCTTGTGTTCTCAGACTTCCGTCCTCACTCTCCTGGCCCATAAGCCCTCCAGTTTGGGAATTCCGAAGCCACAATGCAGCACTCTGCCTGCCCTCCAGAAGAAAAAATTTGCCCTATGCTGCTAATAAGAAACCCCAAATGATTTTTTAATGCATGCCACTCGATTGTAAAGCAATTATACAGCCCACCCTGTATACTAATGCCCTGTCTGGCACAGCCTGAGACAAGACATCCCAAACGACACCCAGACAGCTGGCCCCAACCTGGACACATAGCACCCGCTATGGCTGTAGGTCGTCATCTCTTCCCAACCTCGGTTTTCAGGCTTCAGAACCTAGACCTTATCTCCAATCACTGCCCAGGGGTGAACGTGATGCAGAAATTAGAATTCCTCCTTCCCCATGGCCAGAAACCTTGTGGTTGGCATGTTGTCCAACGTTCAATGTGGGAAAACCTGCATTGTCCGAAAGGCCACGCCAGTGCTTGAGGGCCGCCTAGGGCACAGACATGCATTGTGACCTGCAGCGTGAGTCCCGTATTAAAGTAACGCCTCTCAGTGGCTGGACCAAGATCCTGCATATGGGGCTTGTCATATCCATAGGCCCCCAGGCTTAACCAGAGGGCGAGTATTCCAGTTGTCAGTACCCACTGCTATGCTCTCGAATCCCTCTACTGGGGGGACACATGAAGCAGAAAACAGGACACTTCCCTTCCCACAGAATGACCCGAAACTCTTGGCGGCTGGACAAACTACCAGAGAGGGAGACTTCTACGACCCATGAGGCAACTCCTACATTAAACGGCCATTGTGGACAAAACATCCAGAGACAAAAGCCTGAGCGACTGCCTCCCTCTCACCCTTCTTTCATATCCAGAGGAGCTCCCCTCAGGGACTGTAGATCAGGCCTGCCGTAACCTCGGCCCCAAACCTGAGCTGAGTTAGGGTTTTTGGATGTCTGTCTGCACAGCCATGGCTCACACAGCCTCCAGGCTGGGGTCTCTGGAGCCACACCACAGAACTGTGCCTGCTCTCTCCTAAGAAACTGCCCATTCCATTGGCCACAACTCTACAAAATAGTAGAAACCTCAAGGTCTTCAAGGACATCCCACTACCGCAAGCCGCACTGGACAAATAGGGGCATTATGACACAAGCTGAGCATCTACTACCTCCATGCAGACACACAGACAGATATCCGCAGAGACAGAAGATTGAACCAGACAGGCCCCTAGGCCCTATTATGAACTCTTGCTTTGGTGTCCAGGTATCACTCCTCAGAGGCCTGGGTTCGAAGACCAGCATACGGGGCTTTCCTGAGGCACCAGACAGAAGACCTGTCATCTCCACATGGGAAGCTTCCTTGTTAGAGTTGTGTCAAGCCCTTCGGGTTGGAGAATCCTGCAGAGTCCCTTAGCTACTGCCACATTCCAAGGTCTCCATGGCCACCAACCCACATTATGACTCATCCTCAGCAGAGTCCATTTAAACTCAGCCTTCTGGGTAGCTCACCCAAGAGCCCGCAGATTGAGCGTGCCTTGTCTCGACCAGGCAATGGGAAGGTGAGTTGGCGTTTCTCGGCATCCATGCTTAGGGCCCTGCTCTCGAGTCTTTCTGTATGGGGCATCCTGGAACCATCCAATAGTACTCGACTGTCCTGAAGAAGGAAACTTTGAAGTTTGGAGCAGCTCACAACTCCCAGCGTAGGGAAACCTCCCTGGCCTCATGACGCCCCCACCCCCTTCAGGAAGGGGCCGTCATGGACACAAACTCCAGCTTGAGGCAACATCTGATACTCGCCCTGACCTCACCTGCAGGAGATCTCGATTCAGCCTCTGCAGAGTGGGCCTGCCATGCTCTTGGCACCAAAACTCGTGCTAGCTTGTGTTTTCAAACTTCCTTCCTCACAATCCTGGCCACACCCCTCCAGTTTGGCAATTCTGGAGACACAATGCAGCACTCTGCCTGCCCTCCAGAAGAAAAATGTTGCCCTATAGGGCTAACCAGAAACGCCAAATGAGTAACAACCTGCATGCCACTCGACCATACCCCAATTATACAGTCTAGCCTGTGCACTAAAGCCCTGTCTGACACAGCCTGAGGGCAGACCTCCAGTCCAACACCCAGACAGCTGGCCGTACACAGAGCATATCACACCCACAATGGCTTTAGGCCATCATCTCTACCCAACCTCAGTTTTCACCTTCAGAACCTAGACCTTATCTCCACTCACTGCTCAGGAGTGAACGTGATGCAAGAATCAGAATTTCTCCTTCGCCTTGGCAAGAAACCTAGTGGTTGGCATGTTGTCCAATGTTCATTGTAGGAGAAAGCAGCATGGACTATTAGGCCCCACCTATCCCTGAGGGCCACAATTTGCACAAACACACATTGAGACCCTCAGCGTGAGCCCTATCCTCATGTAAAGCCTCTTAGTGACTGGAACAACAGCCCACATATGGGGCTTGCCAAGCCCCTAGTCCCCCAATATCAACAAGAGTTCGAGATGTCTAGTCACCCCTACTCAGGGCTCTACTCTGGAATCCCTCTTTGGTGGGACACCTGAGGTAAAAAAAAAAAAAAAATATATATATATATATATATATATATATATATATATATATATATATATACAGCAAGGACTCTTCCAATCCACAGAATGTTCCCAACCACATGGGATCAGGCCATATCACCAGAGAAAGAATTGTCCATGGCCCTTGAGGACATCCCGAAATTCCACGGCCACCGTTGACACAAATTTCAGAGACAAAAGCCTGAGCAAGCGCCACATACTCGCCCTTTGTTCATAGCCCGGAAAATTCTCACGGTCTGTAGATCGAGCCTTCATACATACATCCCCAAACCTAAGCTGAGTTTGTGTTTTCAGAATTCTGTCCCCACAGGCCTGGCCTACACACCATCCAAGCTGGGGCCCCTGGAGACACACATCAGGACTGTGGCTTCCCTCTCCAGGGGAATTCTGCCATTTCCGTTGGCCACAACCATATAGATTAGGAGAATCCTCCAAACTCCCCCAGGCCATCTGAATTGTGTTGGCTGCCCAGGACAAACAGGGATAATCTTTCACAAGTTAGGAAACTACCACCACTCAGACCCAGAGACAGATATCCCCATAGAATTAGATTGAACTTGACAGGCACTTATGTCCTAACCAGATCCATTGCTTTTGATTCCAGTCATCTCTCCTCAGAAGCCTGGTTTCCAATACCAGCATATGGGAGATTCCTTAAGCACTCATCAAAACAATTCTCTTCTCTACATAGGAAACATACTCTTTAGAGCTCCATCAAAACCTCCGGTTATGAACATCCCTCAAGGCCCCGGATCAAACACCCCATTCCAAGGTCTACATGGACACAAATGCACATTATGACCCATCCTCAACTCACCCATTTCAACACACCCGCCTCGGTTGCTCCCCTAGATCCAGCAGATCGAACTTGCCTTGGCTCTATGAGACACCTGGAATGGGAGGCAGGCTGCCCAGTCATCCATCCTTAGAACCCTGCTCTGGATAATTTCCTTATGGGATGTCCTGGAGCCATCCAACAGGTCTCGACTGTCCCACAAAAGGAATCATTGTGGTTTGGAGCATCTCACAATTCCCATCGTGTGAAAACCTCCATGTCCTCGTGACACCCTCCCCTTCATGAAGGGGTTGTCGTGGACAGAGACTCCGATCTAAGCCAACGTCTGAATCTAGCTCTGTCTTCAGGTATACGGGATCTCAAATCATCTCTGCAGAGGGTGCCTGCCGTCCCCTCACCCCGAAATCTAAGTCTGGCTTGTGTTCTCAGAATTTTTTCCTCACACTCCTGGCCCACAAGCCTTCCAGTTTGGGAATGCTGGAATCACTATGTGGCACTGTGTCTTCCCTCCAGAAGAAAAACGTTGCCCTCTGGGGCTACCCAGTAACCACAAATGAGTACTATCCTGCACGAAACTCGACCGCACCCCAATGATGCAGTCTAGCCTGGGCACTAATTCCCTGTCTGCCACAGCCTGAGCCTGCACCTCCCTACCCACACTCAACAGCTGGCCGAACACTGAGCACATCAGACACACCATGGACTTAGGGCTTCATCTCTTCCCAACCTCAGTTTTCAGGCTTCAGAACCTAGACCTTAAATCCAATCCCAGTCCAGGAGTGAAAGTGTTGCAGAAATTAGAACTCCATCTTCCCCATGGCCAGAAAACTTGTGGTTCCCATACTGTGCAACGTTCAGTGTAGGAGAAACCAGCATGGTACATTAGGTTACGCCTTGTCTTGAGGGGCTCCTTGGGCACAAAACCACATTGGAAACTCAGTGTGAGACCTATCCTCAAGGAAGGACTCTCAGTGTCTGGACCAAGAGCCCACATATGGGGCTTGCCATGTTCTTAGGTCCCAATATTAACCAGAGTTATGGTTTTGCAGTTGCCCCCACCCACGATTCTGCTCTGGAATCACTCTTTTGGTGGTCCACCTGAGGTAAAAAAACAAAAAACAAAAACCTAGTGGTTGGCATGTTTTCCCATATGCTGGGAGTAATTCCATGGAATTACTCTTTTGGCGGGACACCTGAGGTAACAAACCTGAAAGGAGTCCTCCCATTCCACAGATTGACGAAAAACAATTGGGATCGGGCCAAATCCACAGAGAGGAAAATTCGTCCATGGCCCATGAGGCCTCCCCGACATTCCACGGCCATCTCTGATACAAAATCCAGAGACAAAAGCCTGAGCAAGCGCCTCAGACTCGCTCTCTCTTCATATCCGGAAGAGTTCTTCTCATGGTTTATAGATCGGGCCTGCCATACCTACTTCCCCAAACCTAAGCTGAGTTTGTGTTTTCAGACTTCTGTCCTCAAAGTCCTGGGCCACACACACTCCAGGCTGGGGCCCCTGGAGTCACACATTAGGACTTTGCCAACCCAATCCATGGGAATTCTGCCGATGCCATTGTCCAATACAGTAAAATGTGGAGAACCCTACAAATCCCTGAGGCCAACCCAATAGTGCAGGTCGCCCGGGACAAACAAGGGCGGTCTGATACCTGCTGAGCATCTACCTCCACTCATACCATAGATGGATGTCCCCTGAGAAGAAGATTGAACCAGACAGGACCCTAGGCCATAATAGGATACATTGCTTTGGATTACAGGCATGTCTCCTCAAAAGCCTGGATTCCAATACCAGCATAGAAGTTTTCCTGAGGCACCCATCAAAACAAATCTTGTCTCCACAAGGAACCTTGTGCATCGAGCTATGTCAAAAGCTTAGGAGAATACTTCAGGGTCCCGGTGCCACCGCCCCTTTTTAAGGCCCTCATGGACACAAACACACATTAGGACCCATCCTCAGGAAAGTCCATTTCAAGTCAGCCACCCCGGTTGCTCCCGCAGAGCCATCAGATCTAAACTGTCTTGTTGCTGGGAGACATTTGGAATGCGAGGCCGGCTAACCAGGCATCCATCCTCGAACAGTGCCCTGGAGTCATTCCATATGGGATGTCCTGAAGCTGCCCAACAGGTCTCAATTGTCCCGCAGAAGGAAATCTTGATGGGGGCATCCCACAACTCCCAACGTGGGAAAAACTCCATGGCCTTGAGATTCCGCTCCCTTCATGAAGGGTCCGTCATGCACAGAAACTCCAACCTGAGCCAACGTCTGATCCTCGCCCTGACTTCAGATGCATGAGATATTGGTTCAGATCTATAGTGGTACCTGCCTTGTCCTCGCCCTGAAACCCAAGTCTAGCTTGTGTTCTCAGACTTCCGTCCTCACACTCCTCTACATGAAGCCCTCAAGTTTAGCAATTCCGGACTGACAATGAAGCACTCTGCCTGCCCTCTAGAAAACAAATTTTGCCTAATGAGCTGCCCAGACAACTTATATGAGGATAAATCTACATGGCACTCGACTGTACCCAAATTATATAGTCTAACCTGGGCACTAATGCACTGTCTGACACAACCTGAGCCCGGACCTCCTGACCAACACCCAGACAGCTGACCGCACACTGAGCACATCAGACCCGCCATGGCCTTAGGTCATCATCTCTTCCCTACCTCAGTTTTTAGGCTTCAGTACCTAGACCTTATCTCCAATCACTGCCCATGGGTGCCTGTGATGCAGAAATCAGAACTCTTCCTTACCCATGGCAAGAAACCTTGTGGTTGGCATGTTGTCCAACGTTCAGTGTAGGAGAAACCAGGATTCACCATGAGGCCCTGCCCATTCTTGTTTGCGAAGTGGGCATAAACACGCATTGTGACCCTCAGTGTGAGTCCTGTCCTCTAGTAAGTCCTCTCAGTGGCTCGACCATTAGATGTCATAATGGGCTTGACATGTCCCTAGGCCACAATTTTTAACCAGATTTCTGGTTGTCCGTTCGGCCCTCCCCAGGGCTCTACTCTGGAATCCCTCATTTGGTGGGACACCTGAGGTTAAAAAACAAAATATGGCAAATCAACAACAACAACAAAACGGACTTCTTCCATCCCACAGAATGACCCCAAGCTCTTTGGATGGGGCCAAACCCCCAGAGTGTAAGACTCGTCCATTTCCCATGAAGTCACCAGGGATTTTCACGACCATGAGTGACACGATATCCAGAGACAAAAACTTGAGCACGAGCCTCACACTAGCCCCTTATTCATATCCCGAAGAGTTCTCCTCATGGTCTGTAGATCAATCCTGCCATACCTATGACCTGAAACATAAGCCGCGTTTGTGTTTTCAGACGACTGTCCAAACAGCTCTGCCTACACACCCTACAGGCTCAGGCCCCTGGAGCCAAACCTGAGGACTGTACTTGCCCTCTCCAAGGGAATTGTATGTGCCCATTCCAATGGCCACAACCCTACTAATAGGATAAACCTGCAAACTCCCTGAGGCCATCCCAATAGTGGTGGCTTCCCAGGACAAACTCGGGCAATCTGAGCCCAACTGAGAACCTACATGCACTCAGACGCATAGACTGATGTTCCCAGAGGTAAAAAGGTACGAACAGGCCCTAGGCACTATTCGGATTCATTGTTGTGGTATCTAGTCATCTCTCCTCAGAGGCCTGGATTTCAATACCAGCATATGGCTGTTTCCTGACTCATCCGTCATAAAAAATCTCATCTACATATGGGAAACTTGCACGTTGGAGCTGTGTCAAAGCCTCTGTTTGAAAAAACCCTTCAGGACCCCAGTGCCACCGCTTCATTCCAAGGTCTCCATAGACACAAAAACATATTAGGATCCATCCACAGGAGAGTCAATTTCAACTCAGCCTCCTCAGTTGCTCCCCCAGATCCAGCAGATCTAACCTTTCTTGTAGCTAGGAGAAAATTGGAATGCCAGGTGTGGTACCTATCCATCCATCCTCAGAACCATGCTTGGAATCCTTGGCCTGGCGCCAACTAACAGGTCTCAATTGTCCTGGAAAAGAATCTTTGTAGTTTGGAGCTTCTCACAACTCCCATCGTGCGAAAACCCCAATGGCCTCGTGATTCCCCCCCTTCATGAAGGGGCCATCAGGGACAGAAAGTCCAACCTGAAGATCGTCTGATCCTCACCCTGACTTCAGATGCACGAGATCTCGATTCAGGTCTGTAGATTGTGCCTGCCATGTCCTCACCCATAAAAACTAAGCCTAGCTTGTGTTCTCAGACTTCAGTCCTCAGACTACTGGCCCACAAGCCCTCCAGTTTGGCAATCCAGAAGTACAATGCGGCACTCTGCCTGCTCCCTGGAAGAAGAACATTGCCCTCTGGGGCTACCCAGAAACCCCAAATGAGGATCAACCTGCACGCCATTTGGCTGTACACCAAATATATAGGCTGAAGTGGGCACAATTGCCCATTCTGACACAGCCTGAGCCTGGAACTCCTGGCCCCACCCAGACAGCTGGCCGCACACTGAGCACATCGGACCCGCCATGGCCTTAGGTCGTCATCTTTACCCAACCTCGGTTTTCAGGCTTCAGAACCTTGACCTTATCTCCAATCACTGCCCAGGTTTGAAAATGTTTCAGAAATCCGAACTCGTTCCCTTGGCATGAAACCTCGTGGTTGGCATGTTGTCCAACTTTCAGTGTAGTTGAAACCAGTGTGGCACATGAGACCCAGCCCATGCTTGAGGGCCACATTGGTCTCAAACACACATTGTGACCCTCAGCCTGAGCCCGGTCCTCAGGCAAGGCCTCTCAGTGGCTGCATGAAGAAAGAGCATATTGGGCTTGCCATGCCCCTAGACCCTAATTTTTAACCATATTTCGGGTTGTCCCTTCACTCTTGCCCAGGGCTCTGCTTTGGAATTCCTCTTTTGGTGGGACACCTCAGGTAACAAACCTTAAAGGAGTCCTCCCATCCCACAGATTCACGAAAAAGAATTGGGATAGGGCCAAATCCACAGAGAGGAAGATTCGTCCATGGCCCATGAGGCCTCCCCGACATTCCACGGCCATCGCTGATACAAAATCCAGAGACAAAAGCCTAACCAAGCGCCTCAGACTCGCTCTTTCTTCATATCCTGAAGAGTTCTTCTCATGATTTGTAGTTCGGCCGTGCCATACCTACGTTCCCAAACCTAAGCTGAGTTTGTGTTTTTTGAGTTCTGTCCTCAAAGTCCTGGGCCACACACCCTCCAGGCTGGGCCCCTGGAACCACACATTAGGACTGTGCCTAACCAATCCATGGGAATTCTGCCCATTCCATTATCCAAAACCGTACAAATTAGGAGAAACCTCCAAATTCCCTGAGGCCATACCAATGGTGTAGGTTGTCCGGGACAAAAAAGGGCCGTCTGACACCAGCTGAGCATCTACCCCCACTCATACCATAGATGGATGTCCCCAGAGAAGAAGATTGACCAGACAGGACCCCAGGCCATAATGGGATCCATAGCTTTGGTTTACAGGCATGTCTCCTCAAAAGCCTGGTTTCCAATACCAGCTGAGTGCTTCTCCTGAGGCACCCATCAGAACAAATCTCGTCTACACATGGGAAACTTGCATGTTGGAGCTCTCTCAAAGCCTCTGGTTAGAAGGACATTTCAGGTTCCCGGTGCCAGCGCCTCATTCCAAGGTCTCCATGGAGACACACCCACATTAGGACCCATCCACAGGAGAGTCCATTTCAACTCAGCCCCCTAAGTTGCTCCCCCTGATCCAGCAGATCTAACCCGTCTTGTCGCTAGGAGATGATTGGAATGAGAGGCAGGAGATATCCAGCACCTTAGTAAGGGAGGACGTCAGATATTTGCTCACACTGGAGTTTGTGTCTATGATGACTGACAAATGGAGGGGTGGCGTCAAGAAGCCATGTAGGGATTTTCACGTTGAGACTCATGAGCTGCTCCAAATAGCAAGGTTTCATTCTACTGGACAGGTGGAGTGTGGTTTATTTGCTCCAGGGTCCCCCATGTGGAAAGTTTGGGTAGCAGAGCTCTACCGCATGGATGCCTGGAATGTTCAACTTCATTGACCATTGCAACTGAAGAACATGGCAGCTTTATTCTGGTGTCTCTGTAGCAAAGTACCAAGTCCTTGATTTGACATGGAATCTCTTGCAGATGGGCCACACAGCTGGTTTGTTACCAGGTAGATCTTAGAATGTGCTGGTGGCTTAGTAGTTGTGCAGGAATCTACTACTCTGGGATTTTGCACAGATTGTAGGGCACGGTTTCCTTCTGGGGACAGGAGATGTTCTGTTGTGTGGCCCAGCCACCACATGTTGTATCATAAGTTCGCATTCTAGAACAGGCCTCTGAGGACACATGTCTGAAAACCGAATCAATGGTTCCAATGACGTCCTAGGGGCATGTTAGGTTCATTATTCTGACTCAGGACCATTGACTTGGCTGTGTTCCTGGATGTAGGAGATCAGGGTATTTCAGACTGTGCATTTGTGTTCAGAGCGGCCGCCGAAATTGGGGTAGGCCCAGAGGCCTTGTAGGTTTCTCCTAATCTAGACAGTTTGGGCAACTGTGATGGAAACAGTTTCCTTGTGGATGGCAGGGACAGTCCTGCAGTGTGGATCCAGAGACCCCATCCTGGAGGGCATGTGTGCCATGGTTTTGGTAGATAAGTCTGCAAACACAAATTCGAATTAGGGTGAGTGGCGAGGTGATCACAGGCCCAATGCATATACCTTGAGAGCAGCTCATCTGGAACTGTAATTAGGGTGAATGGAAGGCAGTAGCACAGGCTTTTCTCTCCGGATTGTGTGTCCAGGATGGCCTCGGAATGCAGGTGTGTTCTCATGGGTCCATGGGAGACATTGCCTCTCTATGGATCCTGGTGGCTCCTCATAATTTGGTGACATTTTTGGGGAAGGGATGAGTGCTGTTTTCCATCTGAAGGGTGCACCAAAACAAAAATTCCAGAGATGGTCTCTGGGTCTGGGCACCTCGAAAATCCCACCAAGTTTTATGATTTGAACCTACAGGCATACCAGGCCTGAAATGAGGGATCATTGTGGTGAATCTGAGAGGGATTTTTTGAAAGCATGCTCAGGGTGAGGGTCACAATGCCTGTTTGTGCCAAGGGTAGTCCTCAGGAGTGTGTGTGGTGTCATTGATGTTGTAACTGGCTCCCCCTTTGAGGGTAGAACACCCATCCCAAAAGCCAGGTTTATTGCCATGGGGAAAGAAGAGTTCTCTATTGTGCTTCAAGTTCCCTAATTGGCAGGGATCCCTGCCAAGGTCTGGGGACAGGTGCCTGAATATCAAGGATGGGTAGAGATGACATACTTGGGCCATGGCAATCCCAAATGCTAGATATGGGGCCTGCTCTTTAGTGGCTGAAACTCAGTCGAGCTCAGGCTCTGTCAGACACGGCACTAGTGGCCATGGCAGCCTATAAATCGGTGTTGACTCGAGGGCCGACCTGATTGATCCTCATGTGGGTTTTCAGGGCAGACTCACCAGGCATTTCTTCATTGGATGGGGAAGGCAGAATGCTGCATTGTGGCCCCAGATTTCCCTATCAAGAGGGCTTAGGGAAAAGTCAGGTGAGGATGGAATTGTAAACACAAGCTATGGTTCAATTCAGTGCCAAGTGGAAGGCAGTTCCAATGTGCAGTGGTTTATTCAAGACATCCAGCACTGGGATAAGGGTGCATGTCAGATGTTTGCTTAGACTGGAGTTTGTGTCTATGATGACCGACCAATTGAGTGGTGGCATCAAGAGGCCATGGAGCAGTTTACACGCTGAGGCCTGTGAGTTGATCCAAACATAAGGTTTCCTTCTACTGGACAGGGGAGGTCTGGTTTGTTTACACCAGGTTCCCCCATGTGCAAAGTTTGGGTAGCATAGTACTCGCATGTGGATACTGGAAAGCACACCTACATTAACCATTGCACCTAAGGAACATGGCAGGCTCTTTCTGGTTGCTCTAGGGCAAAGTACCAAGGCCTGGATTCTAATGAAGTTGGGTCACAATGCAGTTTTGTTACCACGGAAATCTTACTATGTGCTGGTGGCTAAGGGGCCATGTTTGATTAGTCTATCCTGATGGTTTGACACCGGTCGAAGAACACGGTTTCTTTCTGGGTATCGGAGATGTTCTGTTGTGGGGCTCACGGACCAAATGTTGTATCATAAGTTGGTATTCCAGAACAGGCCTCTGAGGACAGATGCCTAAAAACTTCATCTAGGGTTCCAATGAAGTCCAAGGGGAATTTCAGGTTCAATCATCAGACTCAGGACCATTGACTTCGGTGTCTGCCTATATGTAGGCAACCAGGGTGTTTCTGACTGTGCCTTTGTGTACAGAGTGGCCTCCAATATTGGGGTGGGCTCTGGGGCCTTGCAGGTTTCTCCTAATCTTGAAGATTTAGGCAAATTTGTGGGCACGGTTTCCTTGGGGGTGGCAGGCACAGTCCTGTGGTGTGGCTCCAGAGACTCCATCGTGGAGGGCATGTAAGCCATGGTTTTGGGAGAGAAGTCTGCAATCACAAACTCGGATTAGGTTGAGTTGCGAGGTGATCGTAGGCCCAATGCATAGACCTGGAGGGCAGATCGTCAGGAACTGTAAATCACGTACCTCGAAGGCACTAGCACTGGCTTTTGTATCTGGATTGTGTGTCCATGATAGCCTTGGAATGCAGGTGTGTTCTAATGTTTCCATGAGAGTATTTTCCTCTCTACGGATCCTGGAAGCTCCCAATAGTATGGTGGCTTTCTCGTTTGAATGGAAGAGTACTGTTTTCAATCTTAGATGTTCCCCAAAAAGGGATTCCAGAGAAGGGCTGTGAGTCTGGGTGCTTGGAAAATCCCACCAGGATTAGGATTTGGGCCTAGGGGAGTACCAGGCCTACAATGTGTGACTTGGAGGTACAACTGAGAGCGTTTGTTTGAAAGCATGCTAGTCTGAGTGTCACAATGCCTGATGTGATTAGGGCAGCCCTTATGAGTGGGAGTTGTCTCCTTGGCCATGCAGCTGGCTACCACTTTAAAGTAGGACACCCATCCCAACTACCAGGATTCCTGCCATGGAAAAGGAAGAATTCTCTATTGTGCCTCAGGTTCCCCCATTAGCAGGTATTCTAGCAAATGTCTGGGGACAGATGCCTGAATACCAAGGATGGGTAGAGATGAGGGACCTGAGACATGGCCAGTCTCACATGCCTGACTCTCTGAGTAGCTGACATGAATTGAGCACTCAGGCTCTGTCAGAAACAGAACTAGTGGTCAGGGCTGAGTATGAATCAGGGATCCCTCAAGGGCTGAGCAGATTGATCCTCATGCAGAGTTTCTGGGCAGAATCACCATGCCCTTCTTCTTTCTAAGGGGAAGGCAAAAAGCTGTGTTGTGTCCCCAGAATTCCCTATCAAGCGGGCTTGGGGACCAGTAGGGTGAGGATGGAATTGTAAACTCAAGCTAAGGTTCAATTCAGTGCCAAGCAAAAGGCAGTTCCATTGTGCAGTGTCTGATTCCAGATATCCAGCACCTGAGTAAAGGTGAAAGTCAGACATTTCCTCATGCTGGAGTTTATGTCTATGATGACCGATGAATGGAGGGGTGGCGTCAAGAGGCCATGGAGGATTTCACATGCTGGGGCTTGTGAGATGCTTCAAACAGCAAAGTTTCCTTCTACCACACAGGGGGAGACTGGTTTATTTGCTCCAGGGTCCCCCATGTGGAAAGTTTGGGTAGCAGAGCACTCCCACGTGGATGCCTGAAAAGCACACCTCCATTAAAATTGCAGCTGAGAAACATGGCCAATTCGTTCTGGTGGCTCTTGGGCGAATTACCAAGGCCTGGAGTTGACATGAAGTCTCATGAAGATGGGTCATAATGCAGGTTTGTTACCATGGAGACCTTACAGTGTGCTGGTGGCTAAGGGACCATGTAGGATTCATCTACCCTGAGGGTTTGACACTGGTCAAAGGGCACGGTTTCCTTCTCGGACCAGAGATGTTCTGATGTGGGGCTAACGGACCAAATGTATCATAATTTGGTATTGCAGAACAGGCCTCTGAGGATAGATGCCTGAAAATTTAATCTAGGGTTCCAATAAAATCCTAACGGAATGTCAGGTTCAATCCTCTGACTCAGTATCATTGACTTCAATGTCTGCCTAGATGTAGGTGTTCAGGGTGTTCCAGACTGTGCATTTGTGTACAGAGTGGAAACCAGTATTGGGGTGGGCTCAGGGGCCTTGCAGGTTTCTCCTAATCTGGAAAGATAGGGCAATTTGATGGGCACAGTTTCCTTGGCAATGGTGGGCACAGTCCTGTGGTGTGGCTCCAGAGACCCCATGCTGGAGGGCATGAGAGCCATGGTTTTGGGAGGGAAGTCTGCAAACACAAATGCGGGTTAGGTTTAGTGGCGAAGTGATTGTAGGCCCAATGCATACTCCTGGAGGGAAGCTCCGTGTGAAATGTAAATCGCATGCCTCAAAGGAGGTAGCACAGTCTTTTTTATCTGGATTGTGTATCCACGATGGACTAAGAATGCAGGTGTGGTCTCAGGTGTCCATGGGTGATTTTCCTCTCAAGTATCCTGGCGGCTCCTTATAATGTGGTGGCTTTCTCAGAGAGGAAAGTGTTCTGTTTTCCATATTAAGGGTGTCCCATAACAGGGATTGCAGAGAAGTGCTCTGGCTCTGGGCACCTGGAAATACCCACCAAGGGTTATGATTTGGGCATAGGGGCTTACCAGGCCTCCAATGCAAGTCCTGGAGATACAACTGAGAGCGTTTGTTTGAAAGCATGCTCAGGCTGAGGGTCACTATGCAAGCTTTTGCATAGGGTGGCCCTCAGGAATGGGGGTGGTCTCAATGGCCATTCAGTAGGCTAACACTCTGAGTGTTGGACACCCTTCTGAACTTACAGGAATCCTGCCATGGGGAATGAGGATTTCTCTATTGTGATTCAGGTTCCCTCATTGGTAGGGATTCCAGAAAAGGTCTGGGGACACATGCCTGAATACCAAGGATGGGTAAAGATGACGGCTCTGTTCCGTGGCCAGTCTAACATGCGGGATATGGGCCCCGCCTTCTAGGTGGCTGACACGAGGTCGGGGCTTAGGCTCTGTCAGACACAACACTAGGGGCCAGGGCTGTCTATAATTCAGGGTTCCCTCAAGGGACAAGTAGATTGATCATAATGTGGAGTTTCTGGGCAGACTCACCAGGCCCTTCTTCTTTCTATTGGGAAGGCAGAATGCTGTGTTGTGGCTGCAGAATTCCCTATCATGAGGGCTTGTGGACCAGTAGGGTGAGGATGGAATTGTAAACCCAAGCTATGAATAAATTCAGTGACAAGCGAATGGCATTTCCAGTGTGCAGCGGCTGATTCGAATATCCAGCACCTGAGTAAGCGCAGACGTCAGATGTTTGCTCAAGCTGGAGTTTGTGTCTATAATGACCGACAAATGGAGAGGAGTTGAAAAGAGGTCATAGAGGATTTCCCACACTTGAGCTTGTGAGATGCTCCAAACAGCCAGGTTTCCTTCTACAGGACAGGGCAGTCAGATTTGTTTGCTCGAGAGTCCCCCATGTGGAAAGTTTGGGTAGCAGAGCACTCCCACATGGATGCCTGGAAAGCACACTTCCACTGAACATTGCAGCTGAGGAACATGACAGGTCCTTTCTGAAGGCTCTGGGGTGAAGTACCAAGGCCTGTAGTTGACATGGAATCTCATGAAGATGGCTCACAATGCTGGCTTGTTACCAGTGAGATCTTAGAATCTGCTGGTGGCTACGGGCCAAGTAGGATTCATCTACCCTGAGGGTTTGACACAGTTCCAAGAGCACGGCTTCCATCTAAAGAAAGGAGATGTTCTGTTGTGGGGATCAGGGACCATATGTTGTATCTTAAGTTGGTACTCCAGAACAGGTCTCTGATTATAGATGCCTGAAAACCTAATCAGGGGTTACAATGAGGTCATAGGAGCATGTCAGGTTCAATCTTCTGACTGAGAAACACTGACTTGGGTATCTGCCTGGATTCAGGTGATCAGCGTATTTCAGACTGCACATTTGTGTCCAGAGGGGCCTCCAGTATTGGGGTGGGCTCAGGGGCCTTGCAGGTTTCTCCTTATCTCGAAGTTTTAGGCAAATGTGACGGACACATTTTCCTTGGGGATGGCAGGCACAGTCCTTTGGTGTGGCTCCAGAGACCCCATCCTGGAGGAAATATGAGCCATGGTTTCGGGATAGAAGTCTGTAAGCACAAACTCGGGTTAAGGTTAGCGGTGAGGTGATCGCAGGCCCAATGCATAGACCTGGAGGGCAGCTCGTCTGGAACTACAAATTAGTTGCCTTGAAGGTGGTAGCACAGGCTTGTGTATCTGGCTTTTGTGTCCAGGATGGCCTCGGAATACAGGTGTGGTCTCATGGATCCATGGGAGATTTTTCCTCTCAAGGATCCTAGCGGCTCCCTATACTATGGTGGCTTTCTTGGCGAAGGGGAGAGTGCTATTTTCCATCTTAGGGGTGTCCCAAAACAGGGATTCCAGAGACAGGCTGTGTTTCTGGGCCCCTGAAAAATCCCACCAGGTGTTATGATTTGTGCTTAGGGGCATATCAGGCCTGCAAATTTGGATTCTGGAATGCAACTGAGAGTGTTTATTTGAAAGCATGCTCATGTTGGGGGTCACAATGCCTGCTTGTGTCCAGGGCGGCCCTCATGAGTGGGCGGGTTATCATTGGCCATTCAGCTGGCTACCACTCTGAGGTCTGGAAACCCATCCCAAGAGCCATCATTCCTGCCATGGGGAAGGAGGATTTCCCTATTGTGCTTCTGGTTCCCCCATTGGCAGGGATTTCAGCAAATGTCTGGGGACAGATGCCTGAATCAAGAATGGGTAGAGATGACAGCCCTGGGACATGGCTGGTCTCACATTCTGGAGTTGGAGCCCAGTCTCTGGGTCCTGACACGAGGTCAGAGACGAGGTTCTGTCAGACTCAGCGCTAGTGGCCAGGTAAACCTATAAATGGGGTTCACTCGAGGGTCGAGTAGATTTATCCTCATGGAGGGTTTCTGGGCAGTCTCTCCAGGCTGTTTTTTCTTGCTATGGGGAAGGCAGAATGCTGTGTTGTGGCGTCAGAATTCCCTATCAAGAGAGCTTACTGAACACCAGGGTGAGGATGGAATTGCAAACCCAAGCTACTTTTTTTTTTCAAGATTTTATTTATTTGTCAGAGAGCGAGCGAGAGCAAGCACAGGCAGACAGAGTGGAAGGCAGAGTCAGACGGAGAAGCAGGCTCCCTGCGGAGCAAGGAGCCTGATGTGGGACTCGATCCCAGGACGCTGGGATCATGACCTGAGCCGAAGGCAGCTGTTTAACCAACTGAGCCACCCAGGCGTCCCGCCAAGCTACTTTTAAATTCAGTGCCAAGCATAAGGCAATTCCAGTGTGTAGCAGCTGATTCAAATATCCAGCACTTGAGTAAGTGCAGATGTCAGTTGATTGCTCACGCTGGAGTTAGTGTCTATGATGACCAACAAAAGGATGGGTGGCCTCAAGAGGCCATGGAGGATTACCCACCCTCAGGCTTGAGATACTCCATACAGAAAAGATTCCTTTTACCGTACAGGGGAGTCTGGTTTGTTTCCTCCAGGGTTCCCCATGTGGAAAGTTGGTATCAGAGCACTCCCGCTGGATGCCTGGAAAGTACACCTACATTGACCATGGCAGCAGAGGAACATGGCAGTTTCATTCTGGTGGCTCTGGGCCGAAGTACCAAGGGCTGGAGTTGTCATGGAGTCTCATGAAGATGGGTCACAATGCTGGTATGTTGTCAGGGAGATCATAGAATGTGCTGGTTGCCAGGGGGCCTTGAAGGATTCATCTACCCAGAGTGTTTGACACAGGTCCAGAGCACAGCTTTCTTCTAAGGACAGGAGATGTTCTTTTGTGTGGCTCAGTGACCATATTGTATCATACATTGATATTCAGAACAGCCTTCTGAGTACAGATACCTGAAAACCTATTCTAGTGTTCCAGTGAATCCTAGGAGCATGTCAGGTTCAATCTTCTGTCTGAGGACCATTGACTTGGATATCAGCCTGGATGTAGGTGATATGGTGTGTCAGACTGTGCATTTGCGTCCAGAGTGGCCTCCAATATTGGGCTGGGCTTAGGAAACTTGCAGGGTTCTCCTAATCTAGAGGGTTTGTTTAATAGTGACAATCACAGTTTCCTTTGGGAAGACAGGTACAATCCCGTGGTGTGGCTCCAGTTATCACAAACTGGAGGGCATGTGAGCCATGGTTTTGGGAGGGAAGTCTGAAAACACAAACTTGGGTTAGGGTTAGTGGCAAGGTTATCACAGGCCCAATGCATAGACATGGATGGCAGCTCTTCAGGAACTGTTAATCGGGTGACTCAAAGGCAGAATCACAGGCTTTTTTCTCTGTATTGTGTGCAGGATGGCCTCAGAATGCAGTTGTGGCCTCATGGGTCCATGGGAGATTTTTCCTCTCTAAGGATCCTGGTGGCTCCCAATAGTTGGTGGCTTTTTCGGGGAAGGGAAGAATGCTGTTTTTCATGTTAGTGGTGACCCAAAATATGGATTCCAGAGACGGACTCTGGGTTTGGTCCCCTGGAAAATCCCACCAAGTGTTAGGATTTGGGCCTAGTGGCTTACCAGGCCTGCATGCAGGATCCTGGAGGTGCAACTGAGAGGGCTTGTTTGAAATCATTCTCAGGCTGAGGGTCACAATACTTGCTTATGCCCAGGTGGCCCTCATGAGTGGGCGTGGTTACATTAGCCATGCAGCTGGCTCCCACTTTGAGGGTTGGACAACCATCCCAACAGCCAGAATCCTGCCATGGGGAAAGAGGAGTTCTCTATAGTGTGTCAGGTTCCCCCATTAGTGGGGATTCCAGCAAAGGTCTGGGGACAGAGGCCTGAATACCAAGGATGGGTAAAGATGATGGACATGGGCCATGGCCAGTATCAAATCGTGGATATGGGCCCCGATCACTGGGTGACTGACACTAGGTCTTGGCTCAGGCTCTGTCAGACACAGAACTAGTGCCCAGGGCAGCCTATAAATTGGGGTTCCCTCGAGTGCCGAGCAGATTGATCCTCATGTATGGTTTCTGGGCAGACTCACCAGGCCCTTCTTGTTTGTAAGGGGAAGGCAGAATGCTGTTTTGTGGCTCTAGAATTCACTATCAAGAGGGCTTGTGGACCAGGAGGCTGAGGATGGAATTGTAAACCTAAGCTATGGTTACATTCTGTATCAAGCGAAAGAAATTTCCAGTGTGCAATGTTTGAATCCAATATTCAGCACTTGAGTGAGGGTGGATGTCAGATATTTGCTCATGCTGGAGTTTGTGTCTATGATGACACAAAAATGGAGGGGTGGCGTCAAGAGGTTATGGAGGATTTCCCAATCTGGTGTTTTTGAGATGCTCCAAACAGCAAGGTTTCCTTCTACCAGACAGGGGCAGTCTGATTTGTTTCCTCCATGGTTCCCCATGTCGAAAGATCGGATAACATAGATCTCCCACATGGGTGACTGGAAAGCACACCTTCATTGACCATGACAGCGAAGGAACATGGCATCTGGTGGCTTTGAGGCGAAGAAATAAAGACTGGATTGGACATGGAACCTCATGAAGATGGGTCAAAATGTTGGTTTGTTACCAGGGAGATCTTAGAATGTGCTGGTGGTTAATGGGCCATGCAGGATTCATCTAGCCTGAGGATTTGACACAGGCCCAAGAGCCCGGATTGCTTCTGGGGGCAGGAGATATTCTGTTGTGGGGCTCAGCGGCCATATGTTGTATCATAAATTGGTAATCCAGAACAGGTCTCTGAGGACAGAAGCCTGAAAACCTAATAAAGGGTTTGAATGAGGCCCTAGGGGAATGTCATTCAATCTTCTGACTCAGGATCATTGACTCTGGTGTCTGACTGGATGCAGGTGATGAGGGTGTTTTAGACTGTGCATTTGTGTCCAGAGTGGCATCCAATACTAGGGTTGGCTCAGGTTCCTTGCAGGTTTCTCCTTATATGGGGTTTTTGGACAACTGTGATGGGCAGTTTCCTTGGGGATTGCAGGAACTGTCCTGTGGTGTGACTCCAGAGACCCCATCCTGGAGGACATGTGCGCCATGATTTTGAGAGAGAAGTCTGCAAACACAAACTTTGGTTAGGGTTAGTGGCAAGGTGATCATAGTCCCAATCCATAGACCAGGAGGGCAGCAAGTCTGGAACTGTAAATCACGTAACTCAAAGGTGGTAGCACAGGTAATTGTATCTGGATTTAATTTCCAGAATGGCCTTTATTGCAGGTGTTGTCTCAAGGGTCCATGGGAGATTTCTCCTCTCAAGGATCCTGGCGGTTCTCAATAGTTTGTTGGATTTCTCCGGGAAGGGATGAGTACTGTTTTCCAGCTTAGGCGTGCCCCAAAACAGGCATTCCAGAGATGAGCTCTGGGTCTAAGTGCTTGGAAAATCCCACCAAGGGTTAATATTTAGGCCTAGGGCCATACCAGGCCTGCAATGCGGGATCCTGGAGGTGCAACTGAGAGCGTTTGTTTGAAAGTATGGTCAAGCTGAGGGTCCCAATGCCTGCTTGTGCCCCGGAGGCCATCAGGATTGGGCGATGTCTACTCAGCCATGCAGCCAGTTCCCATTCCTAGGGTTGGACACCCATCCAAAAGCCAGGATTCCTGCCATGGCGAAGGATGAATTCTCTATTGTGCTTCAGGTCCCCCCATTGGTAGGGATTCCAGCTAAGATCTAGGGGACAGATGCCTGAATACCAAGGATGGGTAGTAATCGCAGCCCTGGGCCATGGCCGGTCTCACATGGTTAATGTGGGCCCCACCCTCTGGGTTGCTGACACGAGGTAGGGGCTCAGGCTCTGTCAGACACAGCACTAGTGGCTAGGGCAAACTATAAATAGGGGTTCCCTCCTGGGCTGAGTATATTGATCTTCATGTGCAGTTTATGGGCAGACTCACCAGGTCCTTCTATCTATGAAGAAGGCAGAATGTTGTGTTGTGGCTCCAGAATTCCCTATCAAGAGATATGGCAGACCAGTAGGGTGAGGATGAAATTGTAGTCTGAAGCTAGGCTTAAATTCATTGCAAAGCGAAAGGCAGTTCCAGTGTGCAGCAGCTGATTCCAATATCAGAGCCTGAATATGGGCGGATGTCAGATGTTTGCTCAGGCTGGAGTTTGTGTCTACGATGACCAACAAATGGAGAGGTGGCGTCAAGAGGCCATGGAGGATTTCCCACCCTGGGGCTCAGGGGCCATAATTTGTATCATAAGTTGGTATTCCAGAAGAGGCCTCTGAGGACAAGTGCCTGAAAAGTTAATCCCTCTTCCAATGAGGTCCTAGGGCCATGTCAGGTTCAATTATCTGACTCAGGACCATTGATTTGGGTGTCTGCCTGGATGGAGGTGATCAGGGTGTTTCAGACTGTGCATTTGCATCCAGAGCAGCCTCCAATATTGGGATGTGCTCAGGAGCCTTCCAGGTTTCTCCTAATCAGGAGGGTTTGGGCAACTGTGATGGGCCCAGTTTCCTTGGGGATGGCAAGCACAGTCTTGTGGTGTGACTCTAGGGGCCCCATCCTGGAGGACATGTGAGCAATGGTTTTTAGAGAGAGATCTGCAAACACAAACTCGGGATAAGGTTAATGGAGAGGTGTTCACAGCCCCAATTCAAAGATCTGGAGGGCAGCACGTCAGGAACTGTAAATCAGGTGACTCAAAGCCAGTAGCACAGTCTCTTGTATCTGGATAGCATATCCACGCTGGCCTCGGAATACAGGTGTGGACTCATGGGACCATGGGAGATTCTTCTTCTCAAGGATCCTGGGGGATCCCATTAGTTTGGTGGCTTTCTCAGGGAAGTGAAGAGTGCTGTTTTCCATCTTAGGGGTGCCTCAAAACAGGGATTCCAGTGACGGGCTCTGGGTATGTGCACATGGAACATCCCACGATGTGTTAGGATTTGGGCTTAAGGGCATATCAGGCCTGCAATGAAGGATCCTGGAGGTGCAACTAAGAGCATTTTTTTGAAGGCTTGATCAAGCTGAGGGTTACAATGGCTACTTGTGCCCAGGGCAGCCCTCATGAGTGGGCATTGTCTCCTTGGCCATGCAGCTGGCTCCCACTTTGAGGTTTGGACACCCATATCAACAGCCAGGATTCCTACCATGGGGAAGGAGGAGTTCTCTATTGTGCTTTAGGTTACCCCATTGGTAGGGATTGCATAAAAGGTCTGGGGACAGGTGCCTGAATACCAAGGATGGGTAGAGATGATGGACTTGGGCCCTGGCCAATCTCACATGCTGGATATGGGCTCATATCTCTGGGTGCCTGAAACTAGGTCTTGGCTCAGGCTCTGTCAGACACAGTACTAGTACTAGTACTAGTACTAGTACTAGTGCCCAGGACAGCCTATAAATCAAGGTTCCATCGAGTGCCAAGTAGATTGATCCTCATGTGGAGTTTCTGGGAAGATTCACCAGGCCCTATTTCTTTCTAGTGGGAATGCAGAATGTTGCCTTGTGGCTCCAAATTCCCTCTCTAGAGGGCTTGCAGACCAGGAGGCTGAGGATGGAATTCTAAACCCAAGCTATTGTTAAATTCAGTGTCAAGTGAAACGCAGTTCCAGTGTGCAGTGGTGGAAAAGAAAATGCAGAATCTAAATAACGGCAGATTTCAGATGTTTTCTCATGCTGGAGTTTTTGTCTATGATGACTGACAAATGGAGGGGTTGTGTCAAGGGCCATGAAGGATTTCTCCTGCTGGTGCTTCTGAGATGCTCCAAACAGAGGGTTCCCTTCTACTGGTCAGTGGCAGTCTGGTTTGTTTGCTCCAGGGTCCCACATGTGGAAAGAATCAGTAGAAGAGCACTCCCACATGGATGCCTGGAAAGCACACCTCCACTGACCATATCAGGTGAGGAACATGGCAGGTTCATTCTGGTGGCTCTGGGGCGAATTACCAAGGACTTGAAGTGACATGGAATCTCATGAAGATGGATCACAATGCTGTTTGTTTGTTACCAGAGAGATCTTAGAATGTGCTGGGGGCTAAGGGGCTGTGCATAATTCATATACCCCGACCCTTGACACAAGTTGAAGAGCACGAATTCCATCTGGGGACAGGAGATATTCTATTGTGGGGTTCAGGGACCAATCTTCTGACTCAGGACCATTGACTTGGGTGTCTTCCTGGATGGAGGTGATCAGGGTGTTGCACACTGTGCATTTGTGTCCAGAGTGGCCTCCAATATTGGACTGGGCTCAGGGGACTTGCAGGTCTCTCCTAATCTGGAGGGTTTGGGCAACTGTGATGGACACAGTTTCATTGGGGATAGCAGGATCTTTCCTGTGGTGTGGCTACAGAGACCCATCATAGAGGGCATGTGAGCCATGGTTTTGGGAAAGAAGTCTGCAAACACAAACTTGGGGTAGGGTTAATGGCAAGGTGATCACAGGCCCAATGCATAGGTCTGTAGGGCAGCTCGTCTGGAACTGTAAACCAGCTGATTCGAAGGTGGTAGCACAGTCTCTTGTATCTGGATTGTGTGTCCCGGATGGCCTCGGAATGAAGGTGTGGTCTTATGGAGCCCTGGGAGATTTTTCCTCTCTACGCATCCTGGCAGCTCCTAATAGTTTTCTCAGGGGAGGGAAGAGTGCTGTTTTCCATCATAGGGGTGCTTCAAAACAGAGATTCCAGAGACGGGCTCTGGTTATGTTGGCATGGAAAATCCCACGAAGTGTTTGGATTTGGTCCTAAGGGCATACCAGGCCTGCGATGCGGGACCCTGCAGAAACAACTGAGAGCATTTGTTTGAATGCATGCTAAGGTTGAGGGACACAATGCCTGCTTTGGCCCAGGCGGCCCTTATGATTGGGCGTTGTCTCATTGGCCATGCACCTGGTTCTAATTCTGAGGGTTGGGCACCCATAGCAACAGCCAGGCTTCCTGCCATGGGGAAGGAGGAGTTCTCAATTGTGCTTCAGGTTCCCCCACTGGTAGGGATTCCAGCAAAGATCTGGGATAGTTGCCGGAATACCAAGGATGGGTAGAGATGACTGGGCCATGGCCAGTCCCACATGCTGGATAAGGGCCCCACACTCTGGGTGGCTGGCACGAGGTTGGGGCTCAGGCTCTCTCAGACACAGCGCTAGTGGCCAGCGCAAAGTATAAATCGGGGTTTCCTCGAGGGCCAAGTAGATTGATCTTCATGGGGAGTTTCTGGGCAGACTCACCAGGCCCTTCTTCTTTCTATGGGGAAGGCAGAATGTTGCGTTTTGTCTCCCTAATTCCCTCTCAAGAGGACTTGCAGTCCAGTAGGGTGAGGATGGAATTGTAAACCCAAACTATGCAAGAATACAGTGTCAAGTGAAAGGTATTTCCAGTGTGCGTGACTGATTCGAATATCCAGCACCTGAGTAAGAGCAGATGTCAGATGTTTGCTCATGCTGGAATTTGTGTCTATGATGACTAACAAATGGAGGGTTGGCATCAAGAGAATGTGGAGGACTTCCCAGGCTGGGGCTTGTGAGATGCTCCAAACAACCAAGGTTTCCTTCAACCTGACAGGAGCAGTCTTATTTGTTTGCTCTAGGGTTCCCTATGTGGAATTTTTGTGTAGCAGAGAACTACCTCTTGGATGCCTAGAAAGCACACGTCCATTGACCTTTGTACCTGAGGAACATGGCAGATTCGTTTCATGGCTCTTGGGCAAAGTACCAACACCTTGAGTTGGCATCAAGTCTCAGGAAGTTGGGTCACAATGCTGGTTTGTTACCAGGGAGATCATAGAAGGTGCTGGGGCTAATGGGTCATGCAGGATCCATCTACCCTGAAAGTTGGACATAGATCCAAGAGCACATTTTCCTTCTGGAGACAGGAGATGTTCTGTTGTGGGAATCAGGGACCACATGTTGTATCATAACTTGGTATTCCAGAACAGGACTCTGAGAACAGATGTCTGAAGACCCAATCTAGGGTTCCAGTGAAGTCCTAGGGGCATGTCAGGTTCAATCATCTGACTCAGAACCATTGACTTGGCTTTCTGCCTCGATGGAGATGCTCAGGGTGTTTCAGACTGCACGTTTGCATCCAGAGCAACCTCCAATATTGGGGTGGGTTCAGGGACCTGGCAGGTTTCTCCTAATCTGGAGGGTTTGGACAACCTGATGGGCACAGTTTTCTTGGGGAAGGCAGGAACTTTCCTGTGATGTGGCTTGAGGGACCACATCCTGGTGGGCATGTAAGCCATGGTTTTGGGAGAGAAGTCGGCAAACACAAACTGGGGTTAGGGTTAGTGTCGAGATGATCACAGGCCCAATGCATAGACATGGAGGGCAGCTCGTCAGGAAATGTAAATAGGATGACTCGAAGGCGGTAGCAAAGACTTTTCTCTCTGGATTGTGTGGACAGGATGGCCTCGGAATGCAGGTTTGTTTTCATGGGTCCATGGGAGATTTTTTCTCTCTAAGGATCCTGGCGGCTCCCAATAGTTTGGTGCCTTTCTCAGGGAAGGGAAGAGTGCTGTTTTCCATCTTAAGGGTGCCCCAAACAGGGATTCTGAGATGGACTCTGGGTCTGGGCACCTGGAAAATCCCACCAAGGGTTAGGATTTGGGCCTAGGGGCATACCAGGCCTGCAATGCTGGTACTGGAGGAGCAACTGAGAGTGTTTGTTTGAAAACATGCTCAGGCTGAGGATCACCATGCCTGCCTGTGCCCATGTCGGCCCTCAGGAGTGGGCATGGTCTCCTTGGCCATGCAGCTGGCTCCCACGCTGAGGGTTGGACAACCAATATTCCTGCCATGGGGAAGGAGGTGTTCTCTATTGTGTTTCAGGTTCGCCATTGGCAGGAATTCCAGCAAAGTTTGGGGGACAGATGACTGGATACCAAGGATGGGTACAGATGATGGCCCAGGGCCATGGCCGATCTCTCATGCTAAATATGGGCCCTCAACTCTGGGTGGCTGACACGAGTTCGGGGCTTAGACTCTGTCAGACACAGCACTAGTGGTCAGGGAAATCTATTAATCAGGGTTGCCTCGTGGTCTGAGTAGATTGATCCTCATGTGAGGTTTCTGGGCAGACTCAACAGGTCCTTCTTCTTTCTATGTGGAAGGCAGAATACTGAGTTGTGGCTCCAGAATTCCCTATCAAGAGATATTGTGGACCAGTGTGGTGAGGATAGAATAGTAATACAAAGCTATGGTTAAGTTCAGTGAAAAGCAAAAGGCAGTTCCAGTGTGCAGCTGCCGTTTCGAATATCCAGCACCTGAGTAAGGGTGGATGTCAGATGTTTGCTCACACTGGAGTTTGTGTCTGTGATTACCCACAAATGGAAGGTTGGCGTCAAGAGGCCATGGAGGATTTCCCATGCTGGGGCTTGTGAGATGCTCCAAATAGCAAAGTTTCTTTCTACCGGACAGGAGAAGTCTGGTTTGTTTTCTCTGGTTTCTCTATGTGGAAAGTTTTGTAGCAGAGAACCCCACAGGGATGCCTGGAAATCACCCCTCTATTGACCATTGCACCTGAGGAACATGGCAGGTGCATTCTGGTGGCTCTGGGGCAATATATCGAGACCTTGAGTTGACATGGAGTCTGATGAAGATGGGGCACAATGATGGTTTGTTACCAGGAATATCATAGAATGTGCTGGTTGCTAAGGGGCCATTCAGGATCCAAATACCCTAAGGGTATGACACAATTCCAGGAGCATGGCTTCCTTTTTGGGGAGGACATATTCTGTTCTGTGGCTCAGGGACTATATATTTTATCATAAGTTGATATTCCAGAGCAGGCCTCTGATGACAGATACCTGTAAACCTAATCTAGTGTGCCAATGAAGTCCTCGGGGCATGTCAGGTTCAATCTTCTGACTCAGGAGCATTGACTTGGGTGTCTGCCTGTATGGAGGGGATCAGGGTGTCTCAGACTGTGCATTTGTGCCCAGAGCGGCCTCCATTATTTGGCTGCGCTCAGGGGCCTTGCAGGTTTCTCCTAATCTAAAGGTATCGGGCAAAAGTGATGGGCACAGTTTCCTTGAGGATCTCATGCACAGTCTTGTGGTGTGGCTTCAGATGCCAGAACCTGGAGGTCATGTGAGCCATGGTTTTAGGAAGGAAGTCTGCAAACACAAACTCAGTTTAGGTTAATGGCAAGGTGATTGCAGGCCCAATGCATAGAACTGGAAGGCAGCTCGTCAGGAACTGTAAATCCGATGACTCAAAGGTGATAGCACATGATATGTATCTGGATTGTATGTCCAGGATGGCCTCGGAATGCAGGTGTGTTCTCATTGGTCTATGGCAGATTTTTCCACTCAAGGATCCTGGTGGCTACCAAGAGTTTGGTGACTATCTCGGGGAAGGGAAGAGTGCTGTTTTCCATCTTAAGGGTCCCCCAAAATAGGGATTCCAGAGATGGGCTCTGTGTCTGGGCCCCTGTAAAATCCCACCAGGGTTAGGATTTGGGCCTAGGTGTGTACTAGGCCTGCAATTCGGGGTCCCAGAGATGCAATTGAGAGCGTTTGGTTGAAAGCATGCTCAGGCTGAGGTCACAATGCCTGCTTGTGCCCGGGTAAGCCATCATGAGTGCACATGGTCTCCTTGGCCATGGAGCTGCCTTCCACTTTGAGGGTTGAGCAACTATCCCAACTGTCAGAATACCTTCCATGGGGAAGGAGGAGTTCTCTATTGTGCTACAGGTTTCCCCAATGGCAAGGATTTCAGCAAAGGTGTGGGTACAGATGCCTGAATACCAAGAATAGAAGAGAAGACAGACTTGGGCCATAGCTGGTCTCACATGCTGTATATGGGCCCTTATCTCTCAGTGGCTGACACTAGGTCCTGGCTCCGGCTATGTCAGACACAGCACTAGTGCCCAGGGCAGCCTATGAATCAGGGTTCCATCTAGCACCGAAAAGATTGACCATCATATGGAGTTTCTGGGCAGACTCTCCGGGCCCTTTTTCTTTCTATGGGGAAGGCAGAATATTGTGTTGTAGCTCCAGAATTCCCTCACAATAGGGCTTGTGGACCAGTAGGCTGAGGATGGAATTGTAAACCCAAGCTATGGCTTAATTCAGTCAAACTAAAGGCAGTTCCAGTGTGCAGCGATCGAATTGAAATCCAGCAACTGAGTAAGGGCGGATGTCAGATGTTTGCTCATGCTGGAGTTTGTGTCTATGATGACTGACAAATGGAGTGGTGGCTTCAAGAGGAAATGGAGGATTTCCCACGCTGGGGATTGTGAGATGCTCCAAACAGAAGGTTTCCTTCTACCGGACAGGGGCATTCTGTTTTTCTGTCTCAAGGGTCCCCGCCAATTGCAAAGTTTGTGTAGCAGAGCACCCCCGTATGGTTGCCTGGAAACCACACCTCCACTGACCATTGCAGCTTAGGAACATGGCAAGTTCATTCTGGTGGCTCTGGGGCGAAGTACTAAGGGCTTATTTCTACATGGAATGTCATGAATATGGGTAACAATGCTGTTTTGTTACCTGGGAATTCTTAGCCTGTCATCTGTACACATCCTTGGTATTAAGGCAACTTTCCACAGACCTTTCCTGTAACCCTGCCAATGGGGGAACCTGAAGCACAATAGAGAACTCCTCTTTCCATTGCAGGAAGCCTGGCTGTTGCAATGGGTGTCCAACCCTCAAAGTGGGATCCAGCTATATGGCCAATGAGACTACGCCCTCTCATGAGGGCCCCCCTGGGCACAAAGAGGCATGATGACCCTCAGCCTGAGCATGCTTTCAAACAAGCCCTCTCTGTTACACCATTAGGATCCTGCATTGCAGGCCTGGAATGCCCCTAGGCCCAAATCCTAACACTTGGTGGGATATCCGGGCACCCAGACCCAGAGCCCGTCTCTGGAATCCCTGTTTTGGCATAAGCCTAAGTTGGAAAACAGCATTCTTCCCTGTTTTGGAGCACCCCTAAGATGGAAAAGAGCACTCTTTTCTTCTCTGAAAAACCACCAATCTATGGAGATCCACCAGGATCCTTAGAGAGGAAAAGTCTCCCATTGAACCATGAGACCACGTCTACATTCAGAGCCCATCCTGGACACACAATCCAGATAGAAAAGCCTGTGCTACCAGCTTTCAGTCACCCTAATTATAGTTCCTGACGTGATGAATTCTAGGTCTATGCATTGGACCTGCGATCACCTTGCCACTATCCCTGACCCAAATTTGTGTTTGCAGACTTCCCTCCCAAAACCATGGCTCTCATATCCTCAAGGAGGTGGTCTCTGAAGCCTTACCACAGGACTGTGCCTGCCATCCCCAAGGAAACTGTGCCCATCACAGTTCCCCAAAGCCTCCAAGTTAGGAGAAACCTGCAAGGCCCCTGAGCCCACCCCAATAGTGGAAGTGGCTCTGGATGCAAATGCACAGTCTGAAACACCCTGATCACCTACATCCAGTCAGACAACCATATCAATGGTCCTTAGTAAGAAAATTGAACCTGATGGGCACCAAGGACATCATTGGATCTCTAGATTAGGTTGCCAGCATCAATCCTCAGAGGCCTGTTCTTGAATACCAAGTCAGGATACAACATATGTACCCTGAGCCACAAAACAGAACATCTCCTCTCCCAAGATGGAAACTGTGCACATCGACCTGTGCCAAACCCTCAACGTGGCCCATAGCCACCAATACATTCTAAGACCTCCCTTGTAACAAACCAGTTTTGGGACACATCTGTAAGAGATTCCAAGTCAACTCAAGGCCTTGGTACTTGGCACCAGAACCACCAAAACGAACCTGTCATGTTCCTCAGCTGCAATGGTCATTGGACGTGTGCTTTCCAGTCATCCATGCGGGAGGGCTCTGCTACGCAAACTTCCACTTGAGGGACCCTGGAGGAAAAAAAAACAGACTCCTCCTGTCCATTAGAAGGAAACCTTGTTGTTTGGAGCATCTCACAATCTTAAGCGTGGGTAATCCTCCATTGCCTCCTGAAGCCACCCCTCCATTAGTCGTCATCCTAGACACAAACTCAAGTGTGAGCAAATATCTGACATCTGCCCTTACTCAGGTGCTGGATATCTCGTATAAGCTGCTGCACATTGAAACTGACTTCCGCTTGGCACTCAATTTAAGCATAGCTGGTGTTTACAATTGCATTCTCACCCTATTTGTCCCCAAACCCTCTTGATAGGGAATTCTGGATCCATAAGGCAGCATTCTGCCTGCCCCACAGAAAGAAGTGCTTCGTGAGTCTGGCCAGAAACCCTACATGAGGATCAATTTACTCGGCCCTGGAGAGAACCCGAATATATAGACTTCTCTGGCCACTAGTGCTGTGTCTGACACAGCCTGAGCCCAGACCTCGTGTCAGCCACCCAGAGAGCGGGGCCCATATCCAGCATGTGAGAACGGCCATGGCCCAAATCTGTCATCTCTATGCATCCTTGGTATTCAGGCATCTGTCCCCAGACCTTTGCTGTAATCCCTGCCTATGGGGGAACATGAAGCACAATAGATATTTCCTCCTTCCCCATGGCTGGAAACCTGGCCATTGGAATGTGTGTCCATCCCTCAGTGTGGGAGCCAGAAAATGGACAATGGGACCACGCCCACTCCTGAGGGCCACCCTGGGCACAAACAGGCATTGTAATGCTCAGCCTGAGCATGTTTCCAAACAAGCCCTCTCAGTTGCACCACCAAGATCCTGCATTGCAGGCCTGGTCTGCCCATAGGCCCAAATCCCAACCCTTGGTGGGATTTTCCAGGCGCCTAGACCCAGAGCCCATCTCTGGAATCTCTGTTTTGGGGCACACCTAAGATCAAAAATAGCAGTCTTCCCATACCAAAAAGTCATCAAAATATTGGGAGCCGCCTGTATCCTTAGAGGAAAAATCTCCCATGGACCCATGAGGCCACAGCTACATTCTGACGTCACCCTAGACACACAATCCAGATATAAAAGCCTGTGCTTCCGCCTTCGGGTCATTCCAGTTACTGTTCCTGACGAGTAGCCTTCCAGGTCTACACATTGCCCTGCGATAACCTAGCCACTAAACCTAACCCAAGTTTGTGTTTGCAGACTTCCCTCCCAGGACCATGGCTCACATGCCCTCCAGGGTGGAGTCTCTGGAGCCACACCACAGGACTGTGCTTGCCATCCCCATGGAAATTGTGCATGTCAGTTAACCAAACCCTCCAGAGTTGGTTGAAACATTCAAGGCCCCTGTGGCCACCCCAATATTGGAGGTTACTCTGGACATAAGTGCACAGTCTGAAACTCCCTGATCACCTACATTCTGGCAGACACCCAAGTCAACTGTCCTAAGTCTGATGATTGAACCTCTCATGCCCCTGGGACTCATTGGAACCCTAGATTAGGTTGTCGGGCATCTGTCTTCAGAGGCCTGTTCTTGAATAGGAACTTATGATACGGCATGTGGTCCCTGAGCCACAAAACACTACATCTCCTGTCCCCAGAAGGTAACCGTGCTCTTCGACCTGTGTTAAACCCTCAGGGTAGGAGAATCCTGCAGGCACCTTAGCCACCAACACATTCTAAGATCTACCTGGTAAAAAAAAACCAGCATTGTAACCCATCTTCAAGAGATTCCATGTCAACTCAAGACCTTGGTGCTTCGCCCCAGAAGCACCGTAAAGAACCTGCATGTTCCTCAGCTGCATTGGTCAATGGAGGTGTGCTTTCCAGGCATCCATGTGGAAGGGCTCTGCTACCCATACTTTTCACATGGGGGGCCCTGCAGAAAACATACCAGACTCTAACTGTCCAGTAGAAAAAACAACCTTGCTGTTTGGAGCATCTCACATGCATCAGCCTCTTGATGCCACTCCTCCATTCGGTCATCAGAGACACAAACTCCAGTGTGCGTAAACATCTGAAATCCACCTTTACTCAGGTGCTGGATATTTCATTTGTTGGCCACGATAGATACAAACTCTATCATGAGCAGACATCTGACCCTCGCCTGTACTCAGATGCTGGAGATCTCGAAAAAAACCACTGCACATTGGAACGGCCATGTTCTCGGCACTGAGATTAAGCATAGATTGTGTTTTCTGCCTTCTGTTCTCACACTCCTCGCCTTCAAGTCCCCCATATTGGGAATTTGGGAGCCACAATGCAGCCTTCTGCCTGCCCACCAGAAAAAAGAGGTGCCCTATGGGTCTGCGTGAAACTCCATATAAGGTTCCACCAGCACAGCCCTCTATAGCACCACAATATCATAGGCCACCTTGTGAACTAATGCTTTGTCTGACACAGCTCGAGCCCCGACCTCCTGGTAGCCACCTAGATAGCGGGACCCATATCTGGCAGGTGTGACCTGCCTTGACCTGAGTCCTTCATCTCAAACCAACCTGGTTATTCACGTACCAGTCCCAGAACATAGCTCAAATTACTGTGCATGGGGGAATCTGAAGCACAAAAGAGTACTCCTCCTTCCTCATAGAAGGAAAATTAAATGTTGATATGGTGGTCCAACCCTCATATTGGGATCCAGGTGCATGGAACAAGAGCCAATGCCCACTCAGGATGGGCATCTGGGCACAAACAGGCATTGTGACCCTTACCCTGAAACCCATTTCCAACAAGTCTCCATGGGATCTGAACCAAAGCCCCACAGAGCCAGGCAGTCAAGCCTCTAGGCCCAAATACTAAGCCTTTGTAGGGTTATCCAGGCACAGGGACCTATAACCCATCTCTGGAATCCCTGTGTTGACGGGAACACTGAAACAGTAAACCACGCTCTCTCCTTCGCAGTGAGACACCAAACTCTTGGGTGCTGGGCAGAATCCCCAGAGAGGTAGAATATTCCATGGACACATGAGGACACCCCACCATTCCAAGGCCATCCTAGACACAATCCAGACAGAAAAGACTTTGCTCCTGCCTCCCAGCCACACGAATTTCAAATCCTGAGGAGCTGCCCTCAGCGTCTGCAGATCGGGGCTGCCATCACCTCCCTCCTAATTGATACACAATTTTGTGTCTGAAGACTTTGGTCCCAGAGCCCTTAACCACATTCCCTGCAGGATGGGGCTGACAGAACCACACTACATCACTGGGCCTGATCTCTGGATGAAATTCTGCCGTCTCAGTTGCACAAACCCTCCAGATTAGGAAAAGCCTGCAAGGCCCCTGAGCCCACCCCAATTTCATAGGCCACTCTGGAAAAAATGCACAGTCTGACACAGCCTGAGCATCTACCTCCAGGAAGACTCACAGGTCAAAGTCCCTAAGTCCGAAGGTTGAGGATGACATGCCCCTACAACCTCATAAGAACCCTAGCCTAGATATTCAGGCCACTGTGCCCAGAGGCCTGGTCTTGAAATCCAACATATGATCCGACATGTGGTCCCTGAGCCATACAAGAGAACCCCTCCTGTCCCGAGAAGGGAACCTGGCTCCTGGGAACTGGGTCTAACCCTCAGGTAGGAGAATCCTGCATGGCCACAGATCCACAACCACATTCTTTTTTTTTATATAGATTTTATTTATTTATTTGACAGAGAGAGATCACAAGTAGGCATAGAGGAAGGCAGAGAGAGAGAGAGGAAGAAGCAGGCTCCCTGCTGAGCAGAGAGCCTGATGCGGGACTCAATCCCAGGACCCTGAGATCATGACCTGAGCCGAAGGCAGCGGCTTAGCCCATTGAGCCACCCAGGCACCCTCACCACCACATTCTAAGGTCTCCCTGGACACCAAGCAGCATTGTGACTCATTAGACTGAGAACATCCGTCAACTTAGATCACTTGGAAATTTGAACAAAAACCAGCAGATCAAGCCTGCAATGTTCCTCAGCTGCAATGGTCATGCAAGGAAGACTTCCCAGGCCCCCATTCAGAGACCTCTGCTGTCGAATCTTTCTATATGGGGGACCCTGGAGCCTTGTAAGCGGACTTCCCCTGTCCCACAGTAGGACACCTTGCTGTTTGGAGCAACTCACAAGGTCCTGCTTGGGAAAATCTCCAAGAATTCTTGAGGCCACCCCACAATTCGTTGACCATCATGGATGCAAACCCAGCGTGAGCAGACATCTGACCCTCGCCCATACTCAGGTGCTGGAAATCTCAAAACAACCACTGCACAATGGAATGGTCCTGTGGTCGGCACTGAGCTTATCCCTGGCTTGTGTTTTCAGACTTCTGTCTTCACACTCCTCGCCTACAAGCCCTCCATATTGGGAATTCTGAAGCCACAGTGCAGCTTTCTGCCTGCCCACCACAAAGATGAAGTGCCCTATGGGTCTTCGCAGAAACCCACATGAGGATCCTCCTGCACGGCCCTCAATGGCACCCCAATATAATAGACCGACCTCTGCATAAATTGTCTGTCTGACACCGCCTGATCCCCGAACTCCTGTCAGCCACCCAGATAGTGGGCCCCATATCCTCCAGGTGGGTCCAACCTTGGCCTGAGGCCATCACCTTGAAGCAACCTGGATATTCAGGTACCTGTCCCAGACTTAGCTCAAATTCCTGCCCATAGGGGACTCGGAAGCACAAAAGAGTGCTCCTCCTTCCCCATGGCCAGAAAACTGAATGTTGAGATGGCTGTACAACCCTGAGTGGGAACCAGGTGCATGGTCCATGAGACCACGCCTACACAGGATGGGCAGCTGGGCACAAACAGGCATTGTGACCCTCAGAATGAGACCCCTTTCCAAAGATCCCCCTTGGGATCTGGACCATGAAACCCAAATCAAAGCTTTGGTTAAGTTTTCCCAGTGTCTGGACCCAGAAACCATCTCTGGAATCCCTGTTTGGACAGGATCCCAGAGATGGAATACAGTCTTTTCCTCTTCCCCAGAAAGAAATCAAACTCTTGGGTGCCAAGCAGAATCACCAGAGTGGAAGAATATCCCATGGACACATGAGGTCACCCCTCCATTTAGTGGCCATCCTAGACACAAAATCCAGACAGAAAAGCCTGTGCTCCTCCCTCCCAGCCACCTGAATTTCAAATCCCGAGGAGCTTCCCTCAGGGTCTTCAGATTCGGACTGCCAACACCTCACTCCTATCTCTTATCCGAGGTTGTGTCTAAAGTCTTTGGTCCCAAAGTCCTGACACACATGACCTCCAGGATGGGGCCTCGAGAAACACATGACATCACTGGCCCTGCTCTCCTGAGGAAACCCTGCCAGTCTCAGTTTCCCAAAATGTCCAGATTAGGAGAAAACTGCAAGGCCCCTGACTGCACCCCAATATCATAGGCCACTCTGGAAAAAGTGCACAGCCTGACACAGCCTCAGCACCTACCTCCAGGATGACATGCAGGCCAATGGCACTTAGTCCGAAGATTGAAACTTCCATGGCCCTAAAACCTCATCAGAACCCTAGCTTATGTTTTGAGGTCTCTCTCCGTAGAGGGCTGTTCTGGAAATTCAAGCATATGGTCCAACCTGTGGTCCGTGAGCCATACAAGAGCACACCTCCTGTCCCAAGAAGGAAACCTGGCTCCTGGGTACTGGGTCTAATCCTAAGGATAGAGAATCCTCAATGGTCAGAGAGCCGCCACAACATTCTAAGGTCTCCCTGGACATCAAGCAGCATTGGAACCTGTTAGACTGAGAACTTCCATCAACGCAAATCACTTGGAACTTGGAATCAGTGTCATTGGTTCAAGCTTACCCTGTTCCTCAGCTGCAATGGTAACAAGAGATTGGCTTCCCAGGCCTCCAATCAGAGAGCATTGCTATCGAATCTTCCATATGGGGGACCCTGGAGCCCTGTAAGAAGACTTCTGCTGTCCCTTAGTAGGACACCTTGATGTTTGGAGCAGCTCACAAGCTCCAGCTTGGAAAAACCTCCAAGAATTCTTGAGGCCTCCCCACCATTTGTTGGCCATCATGGATACAAACTCCAGCGTGAGCAGACATCTTCCCCTCGCCCAGGTGCTGAAGATCTCGAAACAACTGCTGTACATTGGAATAGACATGTGCTCGGCACTGAGCGTAACCGTAGCTTATGTTTTCATACTTCTGTCCTCACACTCCTCGCCTGCAAACCCTCCAACTTGGATATTCTGGAGCCGTAATGCAGCCATCTGCCTGCTCACCAGATAGAAGAAGTGAAGAAAGGGTCTGTGCAAAAATCCCCCATGAGGATCCAGTTGCACAGCTCTCAAAAGCACCCCAATATCATAGGCCGAACTCTCCATGAATGTTCTGTCTGACACAGCTCGAGCCCGAGCTCCTGACAGCCACCCAGAAAGCAGGCCTCATTTTCTGCAGGTGGGTCCTGCCTTGGCCCGAGGACCTCATCTCAAAGTGAACTGGGTATTCAGGCACCTGTCCCAGAACTTAGCTCAAATTCCTGCCCATGGGGGAACCTGAAGCATAAAAAAGTACACCTCCTTCCCCATGGCAGGAAAACTGAATGTTGAGATGGAAGTCCAACCCTCAGAGTGGGAGCCAAGTGCATAGCCCATGAGGTCACACCCACTCAGCATGGGCATCTGGGCAAAAACAGGCATTGTGACCCTCAGAATGAGACCCATTTCCAACAAGAACACTCGGGAGCTGTACCAGGAAAACATAGAGCAGGACCCTAGGCCCAAATCCTAAGCCTTGTTGCGGTGATCCAGGCTCCAGAACCCAGGACCCATCTCTGGAATGGCTGTTTGGACGGGATCCCTGACTCATAAAACTGCGCTCCTCCCATCCCCCAGAAATACACCAAACTCTTGGGTGCCGAGCAGAATTCCCAGAGAGGTAGAATCTCACATGGACCCATGAGGCCACCCCTCCATTTCGTGGCCATCATAGACAAACAAGTCAGACAGAAAAGACTGTGCTCCTGCCTCACAGCCGTCCGAATTTCATATCTGGAGATGCTTCGCTCAGGGTCTGAAGATTGGGTCTGCCATCACCTCGAGCTTAACTCTTACCCGAGTTTGTGTCTGAAGACTTTGGACCCAGAGTCCTGACCCATATGCCCTCCAGGATGGGGCCTCCAGGAACACACAACAGCACTGGGCCAGCTCTCCCAAGGAATGTCAGCCTGTCTCAGTTTCCCAACCCACCAGATTAAGAGAAAATTGCAAGGCCCCTAATACCACCCCAATTCCATAGGAAGCTCCAGAAAAAATGCATAGTCTGACACAGCCTCAGAATATACCTCCAGGAAGACACCCAGGTCAATGGGAAGGGATGAAATGGCCTAACCCATGGCAGGCTCGATGTGCTGGGTGTGAAGCCAACTGTCTCAATGTCTCTCACAAGGTCTGGGCTCAGGCTATGTAAGACAGAGCATAGTGTTTAGGGTAGCCTATGCAATTGGGGTGTTGCCGAGGGCTGAGCAGGTTGATTTTCATTTGGGGTTTCTGAGCAATGCCATAGACAATGTTTTTCTTTGGGGGGCAGGCAGAGTGCTTCGTTCTGGAACCAGAATTCCCAATCATGAGGGCTTTTGGGCCAGGAGTGCTAGGGTAGAGTCTGAAAACAAAACATAGGGTGAGGTGGGGAGCAGGCCCACTCTGCAAAGGCTGAAAGGATATCTCATGCATCTGAAGTCAGGCTGAGGATCAGACATTGGCTGAGGTTGGATTGTGCCCTTGATGGCACCTTCATGAAGCAGGTGCCTCATGAGGCCAACGAAGTTTTCCCACGCTGAGTTTGGAGGTTGCCACAAACCACAAGGTTTCCTTCTGCGAGACAGTCGAGTCCTGTTGAATGGCTCCAGTACATACCATACGGAAGGACTGAAGAGGAGGGTTCAAAGGATGGATCCCTGAACAACATGCCTCGCATTCCCTTTGGCCATTAACGACAAGATATGTTTGTTCTGCTGGCTCTGGGGCAAGCTAACCAGTGGGCTGAGTTGAAATGGCCTCTCCTGAGGATGCGTCATAATGTGGGTTTCTGTCCATGGAGACCTTGGAATGTGATGGTTGTACTGTGGCCCTGCGGAATTCTCCGACCAGAAGGGTTTGATACAGATCCAGTAAGAAAGCACTCCATGTGGAGACGAGAGAGGTTTGGTTTGGAGCCTCAGAAAAACCTAATATGCTGGTATAAGAAACCAGTCCTCTGAGGACAGACACATGAAAACTAAAGCTAAGGTTCATATTAAAGCCCAAGGGCCTGTCCATTTCAATCTTCTGTCTCTGGGGACACTGTCTGAAAGTCTAAGTGGTGATAATGGCTCAGCTGGAGTCAGAGTGCCCCTTTTAGTCCAGGGCAGCCTACACTATCAGGATGGCCTCAGGGGCCTTGGAACTTTTCCCTAACCTGTAGGGTTGTGGTCAATGGATTGGGCACACTTTCCTTGGATATGGCAGGCACAATCTTTCACTGTGGCTCCAGATACCCTAGCCTGGAGGGTGTGTGGGTCCAGGCTGTGGGCACATAAGTCTGAAAACAAAAACTCAGCTTATGAGTGGCGCCGAGGGTATGGCAGGCCGGATGTACAGATAGAGAGTGAGCTCCTTGGCTTGTGAATCAAGGGCGAGATTCCTTCAGGCTTTTGTGTCTGGATGCGTCCAGGATAGCCGTGGATTGTAGGGGGTGGCCTCAGTGACTGTGGACGAGTAACCTCTCTGGGGATTTGTCCCAGCTAACAGGAGTTTGGGGTCATTTTGTGGGAAGGGTGGAGTCCTGTTGTCTGGCTCATGTGTCTCTCCAAGAAAATGATTCCAGAGCAGAGCCCCAGGAACAGGGGGGAGACTGGAAAACTCAAACACTGGTGAGGATTGGGTGTATAGGGGCTTGGCACGCCCCATATGAGGGCTCTTGGTCAAGGCCCTGACAGGCCTTTCTTTGATATTGGGCTCATGCTGAGGGTCACAGAGTGAATTTGTGCCCAAGGCAGCACTCAAGTTTGGGCGTGGTTTCAGGGGAAATGAAGGTTTCTCCCACCCTGAAGGTGTGACTCCATGCCAAGAGCAAGCCTTACAGCCATTGGGAAGAAGGAGTTCTGATTTGTGCTTCAGATGCCCAACTGTGTGGGGAATTGATATAATATCTGGGTTTAGATATCGGAAAACCAAGGTTAGGAACAGATAACGGCATAAGACCATGGCGTGTCAGAAGTCCTAGGTGTGTGGCCAGCTGTCTCCTTGCCTGTCTGGACGTCTGGCATCAGGCTGTGAAAGGCAGAGCATTAGTGCCCAGAGCAGCCTATCAAATCTGAGTGCCGTCGAGGCAAGAGCAGGTTGATCCTCATCTGGGTTTTATGGAAAGCCCCACAAGGAAACGTTTTCTACCGGTGGGTAGTAACTGGGCAGGCTTGTGGTTCTGCAATTCCTACTCTGGAGGGATTGTTTGCCAGGAGTGTGAGGAAGGAAGTCTGAAAACACAAGCTAGCACGAGTTTTGGGACCGAGGGCACGGCAGGCCACTCTGCAGAGGCTGAATCAAGATCTCCTGCATTGCGGTCATGTCTACTATGAGACGTGCTTCAAGCTAGAGTTTTTGACCATGATGGCCTCTCCCTGAAGGATATGGGGGCTTCATGAGGCCCGGCAGGTTTGCCGTTTTCTCCTACACTGAAGGTTTGACTCACTGCCAGCAGCAAGGTTTCTTGCCATGGGGAAGGAGGGGTTTTGACTTATGCATCAGGTTCCCCCCTGTGCAGGGATTGGAGATAAGGTCTAGGTTCCGATGACTGAAAACCCAGGTTGGGAATGGATGGTGGCCTAAGGCAGTGGCGGGTCCAATGTGCTGGGTGTGCAGCCAGCTGTGTCAGTGTCTGTTGGAAGGTCTGGGCTCAGGCTTTTGCGAAAGAGCATCAGTGTTTAAGGTAGCCTATGCAATTGGGGTGTTGCCGAGGGCCAAGCAGTTTGATCCTCATTTGGGGTTTCTGTGCAGCACCATAGACAATGTTTTTCTCCTGGGAGGCAGGAACAGTGCTTCAGTGTGGCCCCAGAATTCCCAGTAGGGAGGGTTTGTGGGCCAGGAGTGTGAGGACGGAAGTCTGAAAACACAAGCTAGTGTGAGGATTGGAGCCAAAAGCAGAGCAGGCCCACTCTGCAGAGGCTGAATCAAAATCTCCTGCATCTGAAGTCAGGCTGAGGATCAGACGTTGGCTGAGACTGGAGTATGTGTCCATGATGGCACCTTCATGAAGCGGGGGCCTCATGAGGCCAAGGAAGTTTTCCCACGCTGAGTTTGGAGGTTGCTCCAAACCACAAGATTTCCTTCTGCGGGACATTTGAGTCCTGTTGCATGGCTCCAGGACATACCATACGGAAGGACTGGAGAGCAGGGTTCGAAGGATGGATCACTGTACAGCATGCCTCGCATTCCCTTTGGCCATAAGCGACAAAATATGTTTGATCTGCTGCCTCTGGGGCACGCTACCCAGGGGGCTGTGTTGAAAAAGCCTCTCCTGAGGATGCGTCATAATGTGCGTTTGGAGTCCATGGAGACCTTGGAATGTGCTGGTTGTTCAGTGGCCCTGCGGAACTCTCCTACCTGAAGGGTTTGATACATCCCCAGTAAGAAAGCACCCATGTGGAGACGAGAGAGGTTTGGTTTGGTGCCTCAGAAAAGCCCCGTGTGCTGGTCTACGAAAACAGTCCTCTGAGGACGGACACATGGAAACCAAAGAAAGGTTCAGATTAGGGCCTGGGGGCCTGTCCATTTAAACCTTCTGTCTCTGGGGACACTGTCTGAGAGTCTAAGTGGAGATAGTTGATCCGCTGGTGTCAGAGAGCCCCTCTTAGTCCAGGGTGGCCTCCACTATTGATGGCCTCAGGGGCTTGGAGCTTTTCCCTAACCTGTAGTGTTGTGGTCATGGATTGGGCACAGTTTCCTTGGAGAGGGCAGGCACAATTTTTCGCTGTGGCTCCAGAGGCCCTCGCCTAGGGGTTGTGTGTGTCCAGGCTGTGGGCACAGAAGTCTGAAAACACAAACTCAGCTTAAGAGTGGCGCCTAGGGTATGGCAGGCCTGATGTACAGCCCGAGAGGGAGCTCCGGGGCCTCTGAAACAAGGGCGAGTGGGAGGCGTACCTTCAGGCTTTTGTCTCTGGATGTTGTGTCCGGGATAGCCGTGGATTGGAGCGGTGGCCTCAGGGACTGTGGACGAGTATCCCTCTCTGGGGATTTGTCCCAGCTCCCAAGAGTTTGGGGTCATTTTGTGGGAAGGGTGGAGTCGTGTTGTCTGGCTCATGGGTCTCTCCAAGAAAGGGATTCCAGAGCAGAGCTCCAGGTACGGGTGGGGCGACTGGAAAATTCAAACCGTGGTGAGGATTGGGTGCATAGGGGCTTGGCAAGCCCCATATGTGGGCTCTTGGTCCAGGCCCTGACAGGCCTTTCTTTGACATGGGGCTCATGCTGAGGGTCACAGTGTGAATTTCTGCCCAAGCAGCACTCAAGTTTGGGCGTGGCATCAGGGGCCATGAAGGTTTCTACCACCCTGAAGGTGTGACTCCATGCCAAGAGCAAGCTTGACAGCCATGGGGAAAGTGGAGTTCTGTTTTGTGCTTGCGATACCTAGCTGTGTGGAGAATTGATATAATGTCTAGGTTCAGATATCTGAAAACCAAGGTTAGGAAGAGGTGACGGCATAAGTCCATGGCGTGTCCGAAGTGCTGTGTGTGCGGCCAGGTGTCTCCTTGTCTGTTTGGACGTCTGGCTTCAGGCTGTGTCAGACAGAGCATGAGTACCCTGAGCAGCCTATCCAGATCGGGTACCATCGAGGCTCGAGCAGGTTGATCCTCATCTGGGTTTTCTGGAGAGCCCCACAGGGAAACGTTTTTCTTCCGTTGGGCAGACACTGGGCTGGGTTGTGGTTCTGGAGTTCCTAGTCCGGAGGGCTTGTTTGCCAGGAGTGTGAGGAAGGAAGTCTCAAAACACAAGCTACCATGAGGTTGGGACCGAGGGCACGACAGGGCCACTCTGCAGAGGCTGAATCGAGATCTCCTGCACTGAGGTCATGTCAACCATGAGACTTGCCTCAGGCTAGAGTTTTTGTCCAGCATGGCCTCTTCCTGAAGGGTGTGGGGGCTACATGAGGCCAGGGAGGTTTGCCTACGATGGGATTTGTGAACTGCTCCAAACCTCAAGGTTTTTCCTTCTGCACGACAGTCGAGTCCTATTGGATGGTTCCAAGAGGCCCCATACGGAAAGACTCGAGAGCAGGTGTCTAAGCATGGATGCCTGGGAACGCCACCTCATATTCCCACTCTTTAGTCAGGACAAGGCAGGCTCAATCTGCGGGCTCCTGGGTGAGCTACCCAGAGGGGAAAGTTGGAATGGACTCTCCTGAAGATGAGTCCTACTGTGGCTTGGTGGCCTGGGAGACCTTGGAATGTGGAGGTGGCTCAGGGACTCTGCAGGATTCTCCAACATGAGGTGTTTGACACGGATCCAACAAGGAAACTTCCCATGTGGAGACGAGAGGAGTTCTATTCAGTGCCTCAGGAAAGCCCCATACCATGTTCTTCGAACCAAAGCCTCTGAGGAGTGACACCTGGGAACCACGCAAGAGTTGAGTTTAGGGCCTAAGGGCCTGTCCTGCTCAACCTTCTATCTCTGTTGACATCTGTGTTCATGCCTTCATGGAGGTAGCTGCTCAGCTTGTGTCCGAATGCCCCTGTGAGTCCAGTGAGGCTCCCAGTAGTGGGATGTCCTCGGGGGCCTTGAGGTTTCTCATATTCTGGAGGTGTTTGGCCAAAGGAATGGACACAGTTTCCCAGGAGACAGGGCGCATAGTCCTGTGGAATGGCTCCAGAGGACCCAGCCTAGAGGCTGTGTTTGCCAGGGCTGTGGGGTCAGATGGCTGAAAAAGCAAACTTGGCTCAGCTAGGGGCCAAGGTAATGGCAGGCCTGATCTCCAACCCGTGAGGGGAGATCCTCTGGATATCAAAGGAGAGCAAGTGAGAGGCAGTCGCTCAGGCTTTTGTATCTGGGTGTTGCGTTCACAGTGGCCCTTCATGGTTGGGGTTGCTTCAGGGGCCGAGGAACAGCCTTCCTCTCGGGGAATTGTCCAAGCTCCCAAGTGTTTGGGTTCATTCTGTGGGAAGGCAAGAGTACTGTTTTCTACCACAGGGGACCCCACAGGAGAGGGACTCTAGAGCACAGCAGTGGGTTCCCTCAACTGGAATACAAACCATCTAGTTAGTCCTGGGTGCCTATGGGCAAGGCAAGCCACATATGCGGGCTTTTGGTCCAGTCACTGAGAGGGGTTACTTGAATAAGGTACTCACGCTGAGGGCCACAATGTGTGTTTGTGCCCAAGGCGGCCCTCACGCTTGGGCGTGGCCTCATAGGCCATGCCGTTTTCTCCTACACTGAAGGTTTGACTCACTGCCAGCAGCAAGATTTCTTGCCATGCGGAATGAGGGGTTCTGACTTGTGCATCAGGTTCCCCCTGTGCAGGGATTGGAGATAAGGTCTAGGTTCTGATGACTGAAAACCCAGGTTGGGAATGGATGGTGGCCTAAGGCTGTGGCGGGTCCAATGTGCTGGGTGTGCAGCCAGCTGTGTCGGTGTCTGTTGGAAGGTCTGGGCTCAGGCTTTCGCGACAGAGCATCAGTGTTTAAGGTAGCCTATGCAATTGGGGTGTTGCCGAGGGCAAAGCAGTTTGATCCTCATTTGGGTTTTCTGTGCAGCACCATAGACAATGTTTTTCTCCTGGGAGGCAGGAAGAGTGCTTCAGTGTGGCCCCAGAATTCCCAGTAGGGAGGGTTTGTGGGCCAGGAGTGTGAGGACGGAAGTCTGAAAACACAAGCTAGGGTGAGGATTGGAGCCAAGGGCAGAGCAGGCCCAATCTGCAGAGGCTGAATCATAATCTCCTGCATCTGAAGTCAGGCTGAGGATCAGACGTTGGCTGAGGCTGGAGCATGTGTCCCTGATGGCACCTTCATGAAGCGGGGGCATCATGAGGCCAAGGAAGTGTTCCCACGCTGAGTTTGGAGGATGTCCCAAACCACAAGGTTTCCTTCTGCGGGACATTCGAGTCCTGTTGCATGGCTCCAGGACATACCATATGGAAGGACTGGAGAGCAGGGTTCGAAGGATGGATCCCTGTACAGCATGCCTCGCATTCCCCTTGGCCATAAGCGACAAAATATGTTTGATCTGCTGCCTCTGGGGCACGCTACCCAGGGGGCTGAGTTGAAATGGCCTCTCCTGAGGATGCGTCATAATGTGCGTTTGGGTCCATGGAGACCTTGGAATGTGCTGGTTGTTCAGTGGCCCTGCGGAACTCTCCTACCTGAAGGGTTTGATACATCCCCAGTTAGAAATCTCCCCATGTGGAGACGAGAGAGGTTTGGTTTGATGCCTCAGAAAAGCCCCGTGTGCCGGTCTACGAAAACAGTCCTCTGAGGACGGACACATGGAAACCAAAGCTAAGGTTCAGATTAGGGCCTGTGGGCCTGTCCATTTCAACCTTCGGTCTCTGGGGACACTCTCTGAGAGTCTAAGTGGAGATAGTTGCTCCGCTGGTGTCAGAGAGCCCCTCTTAGTCCAGGGTGGCCTATACTATTGATGGCCTCAGGGACCTTGGAGCTTTTCCCTAACCTGTAGGGTTGTGGTCAATGGATTGGGCACACTTTCCTTGGAGAGGGCAGGCACAATCTTTCGCTGTTTGGTCCAGAGGCCCTAGCCTGGATGTTGTGTGGGTCCAGGCTGTGGGCACAGAAGTCGGAATACACAAACTCAGCTTATGAGTGGCGCCTAGGGTATGGCAGGCCGGATGTACAGCCCGAGAGGGAGCTCCTGGGCCTCTGAAACAAGGGCGAGTGGGAGGCGTTCCTTCAGGCTTTTGTCTCTGGATGTTGTGTCCGGGATAGCCGTGGATTGGAGCGGTGGACTCAGGTACTGTGGATGAGTATCCCTCTCTGGGGATTTGTCCCAGCTCCCAAGAGTTTGGGGTCATTTTGTGGGAAGGGTGGAGTCGTGTTGTCTGGCTCATGGGTCTCTCCAAGAAAGGGATTCCAAGGCAGAGCTCCAGGTACGGGCGGGGCGACTGGAAAATTCAAACCGTGGTGAGGATTGGGTGCATAGGGGCTTGGCAAGCCCCATATGTGGGCTCTTGGTCCAGGCCCTGACAGGACTTTCTTTGACATGGGGCTCATGCTGAGGGTCACAGTGTGAATTTGTGCCCAAGCAGGACTCAAGTTTGGGCGTGGCATCAGGGGCCATGAAGGTTTCTCCCACCCTGAAGGTGTGACTCCATGCCAAGAGCAAGCTTGACAGCCATGGGGAAGGAGGAGTTCTGTTTTGTGCTTGCTATACCCAGCTGTGTGGAGAATTGATATAATGTCTAGGTTCAGATGTCTGAAAACCAAGGTTCGGATGAGGTGACGGCATAAGACCAAGGCGTGTCCGAAGTGCTGGGTGTGCGGCCAGCTGTCTCCTTGTCTGTCTGGACGTCTGGCTTCAGGCTGTGTCAGGCAGAGCATGAGTGCCCAGAGCAGCCTATCCAGTTCGGGTACCGTCGAGGCCCGAGCAGGTTGATCCTCATCTGGGTTTTCTGGAGAGACCCACAGGGAAACGTTTTTCTTCCGTTGGGCAGACACTGGGCTGGGTTTTGGTTCTGGAGTTCCTAGTCCGGAGGGCTTGTTTGCCAGGATTGTGAGGAAGGAAGTCTGAAAACACAACCTAGCGTGAGGTTTGGGACCGAGGGCACGGCAGGCCCACTCTGCAGAGGCTGAATTGAGATCTCCTGCACTGAGGTCATGTCAACTATGAGACGTGCCTCAGGCTAGAGTTCTTGTCCAGCATGGCCTCTTCCTGAAGGGTGTGGGGGCTTCATGAGGCCAGAAAGTTTTGCCTACGATGGGATTTGTGAACTGCTCCAAAACTGAAGGTTACCTTCTGCACGACAGTCGAGTCCTATTGGATGGTTCCAAGAGGCCCCATATGGAAAGACTCGAGAGCAGGTGTCTAAGCATGGATGCCTGAGAACGCCACCTCATATTCCCACTCTTTTGTCAGGATAAGGCAGGCTCAATCTGCGGGCTCCTGGGTGAGCTACCCAGAGGGGAGAGTTGAAATGGACTCTCCTGAAGATGAGTCCTACTGTGGCTTGGTGGCCTGGGAGACCTTGGAATGTGGAGGTGGCTCAGGGATCTGCAGGATTCTCCAACATGAGGTGTTTGACACGGCTCCAACAAGGAAACTTCCCATGTGGAGACGAGAGGAGTTCTGTTCCGTGCCTCAGGAAAGCCCCATACCCTGTTCTTCGAACCAAAGCCTCTGAGGAGTGACACCTGGAAACCAAAGCAAGAGTTGAGACTACGGCCGTAAGGCCTGTCCGGCTCAACCTTCTATCTCTGTTGACATCTGTGTGCATGCATTCTTGGATGTAGCTGCTCCGCTTGTGTCCGAATGCCCCTGTGAGTCCAGTGAGGCTCCCAGTAGTGGGATGTCCTCGGAGGCTTTGAGGTTTCTCATATTCTGGAGTTGTGTTGCCAAAGGAATGTACACAGTTTCCCAGGAGAGGGCAGGCACGGTCCTGTGGAATGGCTCCAGACGACCCAGCCTAGAGGCTGTGTTTGCCAGGGCTGTGGGGACAGATGTCTGAAAAAGAAAACTTGGCTCAGCTAGGGGCCAATGTAATGGCAGGCCTGATCTCTAGTGCGTGAGGGGAGATCCTCTGGAAATCAAAGTAGGGCAAGTGGGAGGCAGTCACTCAGGATTTTTCTCTGGGTGTTGCGTTTACAGTGTCCAGGCAGGGTAGGGGTTGTCTCAGAGGCCGAGGAAGAGCCTTCCTCTCAGGGGATTGTCCAAGCTCCAAGTGTTTGTGTTCATTCTGTGGGAATGAAGAGTACTGTTTTCTGCCACAGGGAACCCCCCAGGAGAGGGACTCTAGAGCACAGCAGTTGGTTCCCTCAACTGGAATACAAACCATCTAGTTAGTCCTGGGTGCCTATGGGCAAGGCAAGCCACATATGCGGGCTTTTGGTCCAGTCACTGAGAGGGGTTACTTGAATAAGGTACTCAAGCTGAAGGCCACAATGTGTGTTTGTGCCCAAGGCGGCCCTCACGCTTGGGCGTGGCCTCATAGGCCATGCCGTTTTCTCCTACACTGAAGGTTTGACTCACTGCCAGCAGCAAGATTTCTTGCCATGCGGAATGAGGGGTTCTGACTTGTGCATCAGGTTCCCCCTGTGCAGGGATTGGAGATAAGGTCTAGGTTCTGATGACTGAAAACCCAGGTTGGGAATGGATGGTGGCCTAAGGCAGTGGCGGGTCCAATGTGCTGGGTGTGCAGCCAGCTGTGTCGGTGTCTGTTGGAAGGTCTGGGCTCAGGCTTTTGCGACAGAGCATCAGTGTTTAAGGTAGCCTATGCAATTGGGGTGTTGCCGAGGGCAAAGCAGTTTGATCCTCATTTGGGTTTTCTGTGCAGCACCATAGACAATGTTTTTCTCCTGGGAGGCAGGAAGAGTGCTTCAGTGTGGCCCCCGAATTCCCAGTAGGGAGGGTTTGTGGGCCAGGAGTGTGAGGACGGAAGTCTGAAAACACAAGCTAGGGTGAGGATTGGAGCCAAGGGCAGAGCATGCCCAATCTGCAGAGGCTGAATCATAATCTCCTGCATCTGAAGTCAGGCTGAGGATCAGACGTTGGCTGAGGCTGGAGCATGTGTCCCTGATGGCACCTTCATGAAGCGGGGGCATCATGAGGCCAAGGAAGTGTTCCCACGCTGAGTTTGGAGGATGCCCCAAACCACAAGGTTTCCTTCTGCGGGACATTCGAGTCCTGTTGCATGGCTCCAGGACATACCATATGGAAGGACTGGAGAGCAGGGTTCGAAGGATGGATCCCTGTACAGCATGCCTCGCATTCCCCTTGGCCATAAGCGACAAAATATGTTTGATCTGCTGCCTCTGGGGCACGCTACCCAGGGGGCTGAGTTGAAATGGCCTCTCCTGAGGATGCGTCATAATGTGCGTTTGGGTCCATGGAGACCTTGGAATGTGCTGGTTGTTCAGTGGCCCTGCGGAACTCTCCTACCTGAAGGGTTTGATACATTCCCAGTTAGAAATCTCCCCATGTGGAGACGAGAGAGGTTTGGTTTGATGCCTCAGAAAAGCCCCGTGTGCCAGTCTACGAAAACAGTCCTCTGAGGACGGACACATGGAAACCAAAGCTCAGGTTCAGATTAGGGCCTGTGGGCCTGTCCATTTCAACCTTCGGTCTCTGGGGACACTCTCTGAGAGTCTAAGTGGAGATAGTTGCTCCGCTGGTGTCAGAGAGCCCCTCTTAGTCCAGGGTGGCCTATACTATTGATGGCCTCAGGGACCTTGGAGCTTTTCCCTAACCTGTAGGGTTGTGGTCAATGGATTGGGCACACTTTCCTTGGAGAGGGCAGGCACAATCTTTCGCTGTTTGGTCCAGAGGCCCTAGCCTGGATGTTGTGTGGGTCCAGGCTGTGGGCATAGAAGTCAGAATACACAAACTCAGCTTATGATTGGCGCCTAGGGTATGGCAGGCCGGATGTACAGTCCGAGAGGGAGCTCCTGGGCCTCTGAAACAAGGGCGAGTGGGAGGCGTTCCTTCAGGCTTTTATCTCTGGATGTTGTGTCCGGGATAGCCGTGGATTGGAGTGGTGGCCTCAGGTACTGTGGACGAGTATCCCTCTCTGGGGATTTGTCCCAGCTCCCAAGAGTTTGGGGTCATTTTGTGGGAAGGGTGGAGTCGTGTTGTCTGGCTCATGGGTCTCTCCAAGAAAGGGATTCCAGAGCAGAGCTCCAGGTACGGGCGGGGCGACTGGAAAATTCAAACCGTGGTGAGGATTGGGTGCATAGGGGCTTGGCAAGCCCCATATGTGGGCTCTTGGTCCAGGCCCTGACAGGCCTTTCTTTGACATGGGGCTCATGCTGAGGGTCACAGTGTGAATTTGTGCCCAAGCAGCACTCAAGTTTGGGCGTGGCATCAGGGGCCATGAAGGTTTCTCCCACCCTGAAAGTGTGACTCCATGCCAAGAGCAAGCTTGACAGCCATGGGGAAGGAGGAGTTCTGTTTTGTGCTTGCTATACCAGGCTGTGTGGAGAATTGATATAATGTCTAGGTTCAGATATCTGAAAACCAAGGTTAGGTTGAGGTGACGGCATAAGACCATGGCGTTTCCAAAGTGCTGGGTGTGCGGCCAGCTGTCTCCTTGTCTGTCTGGACGTCTGGCTTCAGGCTGTGTCAGGCAGAGCATGAGTGCCCAGAGCAGCCTATCCAGTTCGGGTACCGTCGAGGCCCGAGCAGGTTGATCCTCATCTGGGTTTTCTGGAGAGCCCCACAGGGAAACGTTTTTCTTCCGTTGGGCAGACACTGGGCTGGGTTTTGGTTCTGGAGTTCCTAGTCCGGAGGGCTTGTTTGCCAGGAGTGTGAGGAAGGAAGTCTGAAAACACAAGCTAGCGTGAGGTTTGGGACCGAGGGCACGGCAGGCCCACTCTGCAGAGGCTGAATCGAGATCTCCTGCACTGAGGTCATGTCAACTATGAGACGTGCCTCAGGCTAGAGTTCTTGTCCAGCATGGCCTCTTCCTGAAGGGTGTGGGGGCTTCATGAGGCCAGAAAGTTTTGGCTACGATGGGATTTGTGAACTGCTCCAAAACTGAAGGTTAACTTCTGCACGACAGTCGAGTCCTATTGGATGGTTCCAAGAGGCCCCATACGGAAAGACTCGAGAGCAGGTGTCTAAGCATGGATGCCTGGGAACGCCACCTCATATTCCCACTCTTTAGTCAGGATAAGGCAGGCTCAATCTGCGGGCTACTGGGTGAGCTACCCAGAGGGGAGAGTTGAAATGGACTCTCCTGAAGATGAGTCCTACTGTGGCTTGGTGGCCTGGGAGACCTTGGAATGTGGAGGTGGCTCAGGGATTCTGCAGGATTCTCCAACATGAGGTGTTTGACACGGCTCCAACAAGGAAACTTCCCATGTGGAGACGAGAGGAGTTCTGTTCCGTGCCTCAGGAAAGCCCCATACCCTGTTCTTCCAACCAAAGCCTCTGAGGAGTGACACCTGGAAACCAAAGCAAGACTTGAGACTACGGCCTAAAGGCCTGTCCGGCTCAACCTTCTATCTCTGTTGACATCTGTGTGCATGCATTCATGGATGTAGCTGCTCAGCTTGTGTCCGAATGCCCCTGTGAGTCCAGTGAGGCTCCCAGTAGTGGGATGTCCTCGGAGGCTTTGAGGTTTCTCATATTCTGGAGTTGTGTTGCTAAAGGAATGGACACAGTTTCCCAGGAGAGGGCAGGCACGGTCCTGTGGAATGGCTCCAGACGACCCAGCCTAGAGGCTGTGTTTGCCAGGGCTGTGGGGACAGATGTCTGAAAAAGAAAACTTGGCTCAGCTAGGGGCCAATGTAATGGCAGGCCTGATCTCTAGTGCGTGAGGGGAGATCCTCTGGAAATCAAAGTAGGGCAAGTGGGAGGCAGTCACTCAGGATTTTTCTCTGGGTGTTGCGTTTACAGTGTCCAGTCAGGGTAGGGGTTGTCTCAGAGGCCGAGGAAGAGCCTTCCTCTCGGGGGATTGTCCAAGCTCCAAGTGTTTGTGTTCATTCTGTGGGAATGAAGAGTACTGTTTTCTGCCACAGGGGACCCCCCAGGAGAGGGACTCTAGAGCACAGCAGTGGGTTCCCTCAACTGGAATACACACCATCTAGTTAGTCCTGGGTGCCTATGGGCATGGCAAGCCACATATGCGGGCTCTTGGTCCAGTCACTGAGAGGCGTTACTTGAATAAGGTACTCACGCTGAGGGTCACAATGTGTGTTTGTGCCCAAGGCGGCCCTCACGCTTGGGCGTGGACTCATGGAACATGCCGTTTTCTCCTACACTGAAGGTTTGACTCACTGCCAGCAGCAAGGATTCTTGCCATGGGGAAGGAGGGGTTATGACTGGTGCATCAGGTTCCCCCCTGTGCAGGGATTGGAGATAAGGTCTAGGTTCTGATGACTGAAAACCCAGGTTGGGAATGGATGGTGGCCTAAGGCAGTGGCGGGTCCAATGTGCTGGGTGTGCAGCCAGCTGTGTCGGTGTCTGTTGGACGGTCTGGGCTCAGGCTATTTGCGACAGAGCATCACTGTTTAAGGTAGCCTATGCAATTGGGGTGTTGCCGAGGGCCAAGCAGTTTGATCCTCATTTGCGGTTTCTGGGCAGCGCCATAGACAATGATTTTCTCCTGGGAGTCAGGCACAGTGCTTCATTGTGGCCCCAGAATTCCAAGTAGGGAGGGTTGTGGGCCAGGAGTGTGAGGACGCAAGTCTGAAAACACAAGCTAGTGTGAGGATTGGAGCCAAGGGCAGAGCAGGCCCACTCTGCAGAGGCTGAATCAAAATCTCCTGCAACTGAAGTCAGGCTGAGGATCAGACGTTGGCTGAGGCTGGAGTATGTGTCCATGATGGCACCTTCATGAAGTGGGGGCCTCATGAGGCCAAGGAAGTTTTCCCACGCTGAGTTTGGAGGTTGCCCCAAACCACAAGGTTTCCTTCTGCGGGACATTCGAGTCCTGTTGCATGGCTCCAGGACATACCATATGGAAGGACTGGAGAGCAGGGTTCGAAGGATGGATCCCTGTACAGCATGCCTCACATTCCCATTGGCTATTAGCGACAAGATATGTTTGATCTGCTGCCTCTGGAATACGCGAAAAAGGGGCTGAGTTAAAATGGCCTCTCCTGAGCATGCGTCATAATGTGCGTTTGGGTCCATGGAGACCTTGGAATGTGCTGGATGTTCAGTGGCCCTGCGGAACTCTCCTACCTGAAGTGCTTGATACATCCCAGTAAGAAAACTGCCCATGTGGAGATGAGAGATGTTTGGTTTGGTGCCTCAGAAAAGCCCCATGTGCTGGTCTACGAAAGCAGTCCTCTGAGAACGGAAACATGGAAACCAAAGCTAAGGTTCAGATTAGGGCCTGGGGGCCTGTCCATTTTAACCTTCTGACTCTGGGGACACTGTCTGAGAGTCTAAGTGGAGATAGTTGCTCCGCTGGTGTCAGAGGGCCCCTCTTAGTCCAGGGTGGCCTATACTATTGATGGCCTCAGGGACCTTGGAGCTTTTCCCTAACCTGTAGGGTTGTGGTCAATGGATTGGGCACACTTTCCTTGGAGAGGGCAGGCACAATCTTTCGCTGTTTGGTCCAGAGGCCCTAGCCTGGATGTTGTGTGGGTCCAGGCTGTGGGCACAGATGTCGGAATACACAAACTCAACTTATGAGTGGCGCCTAGGTTATGGCAGGCCGAATGTACAGCCCGAGAGGGTGCTCCTGGGCCTCTGAAACAAGGGCGAGTGGGAGGCGTTCCTTCAGGCTTTTGTCTCTGGATGTTGTGTCCGGGATAGCCGTGGATTGGAGCGGTGGCCTCAGGTACTGTGGACGAGTATCCCTCTCTGGGGATTTGTCCCAGCTCCCAAGAGTTTGGGGTCATTTTGTGGGAAGGGTGGAGTCGTGTTGTCTGGCTCATGGGTCTCTCCAAGAAAGGGAATCAAGAGCAGAACTCCAGGTACGGGCGGGGCGACTGGAAAATTCAAACCGTGGTGAGGATTGGGTGCATAGGGGCTTGGCAAGCCCCATATGTGGGCTCTTGGTCCAGGCCCTGACAGGTTTTTCTTTGACATGGGGCTCATGTTGAGGGTCACAGTGTGAATTTGTGCCCAAGCAGCACTCAAGTTTGGGCGTGGCATCAGGGGCCATGAAGGTTTCTCCCACCCTAAAGGTGTGACTCCATGCCAAGAGCAAGCTTGACAGCCATGGGGAAGGAGGAGTTCTGTTTTGTGCTTGCTATACCCAGCTGTGAGGAGAATTGATATAATGTCTAGGTTCAGATATCTGAAAACCAAGGTTAGGATGAGGTGAAGGCATAAGACCATGGCGTGACCGAAGTGCTGGGTGTGCGGCCAGCTGTCTCCTTGTCTGTCTGGACGTCTGGCTTCAGGCTGTGTCAGGCAGAGCATGAGTGCCTAGAGCAGCAAATCCAGTTCGGGTACCGTCGAGGCCCGAGCAGGTTGATCCTCATCTGGGTTTTCTGGAGAGCCCCACAGGGAAACGTTTTTCTTCCGTTGGGCAGACACTGGGCTGGGTTTTGGTTCCGGAGTTCCTAGTCCGGAGGGCTTGTTTGCCAGGAGTGTGAGGAAGGAAGTCTGAAAACACAAGCTAGCGTGAGGTTTGGGACCGAGGGCACGGCAGGCCCACTCTGCAGAGGCTGAATCGAGATCTCCTGCACTGAGGTCATGTCAACTATGAGACGTGCCTCAGGCTAGAGTTCTTGTCCAGCATGGCCTCTTCCTGAAGGGTGTGGGGGCTTCATGAGGCCAGAAAGTTTTGCCTACGATGGGATTTGTGAACTGCTCCAAAACTGAAGGTTACCTTCTGCACGACAGTCGAGTCCTATTGGATGGTACCAAGAGGCCCCATATGGAAAGACTCGAGAGCAGGTGTCTAAGCATGGATGCCTGGGAACGCCACCTCATATTCCCACTCTTTAGTCAGGACAAGGCAGGCGCAATCTGCGGGCTCCTGGGTGAGCTACCCAGAGGGGAGAGTTGAAATGGACTCTCCTGAAGATGAGTCCTACTGTGGCTTGGTGGCCTGGGAGACCTTGGAATGTGGAGGTGGCTCAGGGACTCTGCAGGATTCTCCAACATGAGGTGTTTGACACGGCTCCAACAAGGCAACTTCCCATGTGGAGACGAGAGGAGTTCTGTTCCGTGCCTCATGAAAGCCCCATAACCTGTTCTTCGAACCAAAGCCTCTGAGGAGTGACACCTGGAAACCAAAGCAAGAGTTGAGACTACGGCCTAAAGGCCTGTCCGGCTCAACCTTCTATCTCTGTTGACATCTGTGTGCATGCATTCATGGATGTAGCTGCTCAGCTTGTGTCCGAATGCCCCTGTGAGTCCAGTGAGGCTCCCAGTAGTGGGATGTCCTCGGAGGCCTTGAGGTTTCTCATATTCTGGAGGTGTGTGGCCAAAGGAATGGACACAGTTTCCCAGGAGAGAGCAGGCACGGTCCTGTGGTATGGCTCCAGAGGACCCAGCCTAGAGGCTGTGTTTGCCAGGGCTGTGGGGACAGATGTTGAAAAAGCAAACTTGGCTCAGCTAGGGGCCAATGTAATGGCAGGCCTGATCTCTAGTGCGTGAGGGGAGATCCTCTGGAAATCAAAGTAGGGCAAGTGGGAGGCAGTCACTCAGGATTTTGTCTCTGGGTGTTGCGTTTACAGTGTCCGGTCAGGATAGGGGTTGTCTCAGAGGCCGAGGAAGAGCCTTCCTCTCGGGGGATTGTCCAAGCTCCCAAGTGTTGGTGTTCATTCTGTGGGAATGAAGAGTACTGTTTTCTGCCACAGGGGACCCCCCAGGAGAGGGACTCTAGAGCACAGCAGTGGGTTCCCTCAATTGGAATACACACCATCTAGTTAGTCCTGGGTGCCTAGGGGCATGGCAAGCCACATATGCGGGCTCTTGGTCCAGTCACTGAGAGGCCTTACTTGAATAAGGTACTCACGCTGAGGGTCACAATGTGTGTTTGTGCCCATGGCGGCCCTCACGCTTGGGCGTGGACTCATGGGCCATGCCGTTTTCTCCTACACCGAAGGTTTGACTCACTGCCAGCAGCAAGGTTTCTTGCCATGGGGAAGGAGGGGTTCTGACTTGTGCATCAGGTTCACCCCTGTGCAGGGATTGGAGATAAGGTCTAGGTTCCGATGACTGAAAACCCAGGTTGGGAATGGATGGTGGCCTAAGGCAGTGGCGGGTCCAATGTGCTGGGTGTGCAGCCAGCTGTGTCGGTGTCTGTTTGAAGGTCTGGACCTAGGCTATTTGCGACAGAGCATCACTGTTTAAGGTAGCCTATGCAATTTGGGAGTTGCCGAGGTCCAAGCAGTTTGATCCTCATTTGGGGATTCTGGGCAGCGCCATAGACAATGTTTTTCTCCTGGGAGTCAGGCACAGAACTTCATTGTGGCCCCAGAATTCCCAGTAGGGAGGGTTTGTGGGCCAGGAGTGTGAGGACAGAAGTCTGAAAACACAAACTAGTGTGAGGAATGGAGCCAAGGGCAGAGCAGGCCCACTCTGCAGAGGCTGAATCAAAATCTCCTGCATCTGAAGTCAGGCTAAGGATCAGACGTTGGCTGAGGCTGGAGTATGTGTCCATGATGGCACCTTCATGAAGTGGGGGCCTCATGAGGCCAAGGAAGTTTTCCCACGCTGAGTTTGGAGGTTGCCCCAAACCACAACGTTTCCTTCTGCGGGACATTCGAGTCCTGTTGCATGGCTCCAGGACATACCATATGGAAGGACTGGAGAGCAGGGTTCGAAGGATGGATCCCTGTACAGCATGCCTCGCATTCCCATTGGCTATTAGCGACAAGATATGTTTGATCTGCTGCCTCTGGAACACGTGACCCAGGGGGGTGAGTTGAAAATGTCCTCTCCTGAGGATGCGTCATAATGTGCGTTTGGGTCCATGGAGACCTTGGAATGTGCTGGTTGTTCAGTGGCCCTGCGGAACTCTCCTACCTGAAGTGTTTGATACATCCCAGTAAGAAAGCTGCCCATGTGGAGATGAGAGAGGTTTGGTTTGGTGCCTCAGAAAAGCCCCATGTGCTGGTCTACGAAAACAGTCCTCTGAGAACGGAAACATGGAAACCAAAGCTAAGGTTCAGATTAGGGCCTGGGGTCCTGTCCATTTCAACCTTCTGTCTCTGGGGACACTGTGTGAGAGTCTAAGTGGAGATAGTTGCTCCGCTGGTGTCAGAGAGCCCCTCGTAGTCCAGGGTGGCCTATACTATTGATGGCCTCAGGGACCTTGGAGCTTTTCCCTAACCTGTAGTGTTGTGGTCAATGGATTGGGCACACTTTCCTTGGAGAGGGCAGGCACAATCTTTCGCTCTTTGGTCCAGAGGCCCTAGCCTGGATGTTGTGTGGGTCCAGGCTGTGGGCACAGAAGTCGGAATACACCAACTCAGCTTATGAGTGGCGCCTAGGGTATGGCAGGCCGGATGTACAGCCCGAGAGGGAGCTCCTGGGCCTCTGAAACAAGGGCGAGTGGGAGGCGTACCTTCAGGCTTTTGTCTCTGGATGTTGTGTCCGGGATAGCCGTGGATTGGAGCGGTGGCCTCAGGGACTGTGGACGAGTATCCCTCTCTGGGGATTTGTCCCAGCTCCCAAGAGTTTGGGGTCATTTTGTGGGAAGGGTGGAGTCGTGTTGTCTGGCTCATGGGTCTCTCCATGAAAGGGATTCCAGAGCAGAGCTCCAGGTACGGGCGGGGCGACTGGAAAATTCAAACCGTGGTGAGGATTGGGTGCATAGGGGCTTGGCAAGCCCCATATGTGGGCTCTTGGTCCAGGCCCTGACAGGACTTTCTTTGACATGGGGCTCATGCTGAGGGTCACAGTGTGAATTTGTGCCCAAGCAGCACTCAAGTTTGGGCATGGCATCAGGGGCCATGAAGGTTTCTCCCACCCTGAAGGTGTGACTGCATGCCAAGAGCAAGCTTCAAAGCCATGGGGAAGGAGGAGTTCTGTTTTGTGCTTGCTATACCCAGCTGTGTGGAGAATTGATATAATGTCTAGGTTCAGATATCTGAAAACCAAGGTTAGGATGAGGTGACGGCATAAGTCCATGGCGTTTCCCAAGTGCTGGGTGTGCGGCCAGCTGTCTCCTTGTCTGTCTGGACGTCTGGCTTCAGGCTGTGTCAGGCAGAGCATGAGTGCCCAGAGCAGCCTATCCAGTTCGGGTACCGTCGAGGCCCGAGCAGGTTGATCCTCATCTGGGTTTTCTGGAGAGCCCCACAGGGAAACGTTTTTCTTCCGTTGGGCAGACACTGGGCTGGGTTTTGGTTCTGGAGTTCCTAGTCCGGAGGGCTTGTTTGCCAGGAGTATGAGGAAGGAAGTCTGAAAACACAAGCTAGCGTGAGGTTTGGGACCGAGGGCACGGCAGGCCCACTCTGCAGAGGCTGAATCGAGATCTCCTGCACTGAGGTCATGTCAACTATGAGACGTGCCTCAGGCTAGAGTTCTTGTCCAGCATGGCCTCTTCCTGAAGGGTGTGGGGGCTTCATGAGGCCAGAAAGTTTTGCCTACGATGGGATTTGTGAACTGCTCCAAAACTGAAGGTTACCTTCTGCACGACAGTCGAGTCCTATTGGATGGTTCCAAGAGGCCCCATATGGAAAGACTCGAGAGCAGGTGTTTAAGCATGGATGCCTGGGAACGCCACCTCATATTCCCACTCTTTAGTCAGGACAAGGCAGGCTCAATCTGCGGGCACCTGGGTGAGCTACCCAGAGGGGAGATTTGAAATGGACTCTCCTGAAGATGAGTCCTACTGTGGCTTGGTGGCCTGGGAGACCTTGGAATGTGGAGGTGGCTCAGGGACTCTGCAGGATTCTCCAACATGAGGTGTTTGACACGGCTCCAACAAGGAAAATTCCCATGTGGAGACGAGAGGAGTTCTGTTCCGTGCCTCAGGAAAGCCCCGTACCCTGTTCTTCGAACCAAAGCCTCTGAGGAGTGACACCTGGAAACCAAAGCAAGAGTTGAGACTACGGCCTAAAGGCCTGTCCGACTCAACCTTCTATCTCTGTTGACATCTGTGTGCATGCATTCATGGATGTAGCTGCTCAGCTTGTGTCCGAATGCCCCTGTGAGTCCTGTGAGGCTCCCAGTAGTGGGATGTCCTCGGAGGCCTTGAGGTTTCTCATATTCTGGAGGTGTGTGGCCAAAGGAATGGACACAGTTTCCCAGGAGAGAGCAGGCACGGTCCTGTGGTATGGCTCCAGAGGACCCAGCCTAGAGGCTGTGTTTGCCAGGGCTGTGGGGACAGATGTCTGAAAAAGCAAACTTGGCTCAGCTAGGGGCCAATGTAATGGCAGGCCTGATCTCTAGTCCGTGAGGGGAGATCCTCTGGAAATCAAAGTAGGGCAAGTGGGAGGCAGTCACTCAGGATTTTGTCTCTGGGTGTTGCGTTTACAGTGTCCGGTCAGGGTAGGGGTTGTCTCAGAGGCCGAGGAAGAGCCTTCCTTTCGGGGGATTGTCCAAGCTCCCTTGTGTTTGTGGTCAATCTGTGGGAATGAAGAGTTCTGTTTTCTGCCACAGGGGACCCCCCAGGAGAGGGACTCTAGAGCACAGGAGTGGGTTCCCTCAACTGGAATACACACCATCTAGTTAGTCCTGGGTGCCTATTGGCATGGCAAGCCACATATGCGGGCTCTTGGTCCAGTCACTGAGAGGCGTTACTTGAATAAGGTACTCACGCTGAGGGTCACAATGTGTGTTTGTGCCCAAGGCGGCCCTCACGCTTGGGCGTGGCCTCATGTGCCATGCCGTTTTCTCCTACACTGGAGGTTTGACTCACTGCCAACAGCAAGGTTTCTTGCCATGGGGAAGGAGCGGTTCTGACTTGTGCATCAGGTTCCCCCCTGTGCAGAGATTGGAGATAAGGTCTAGGTTCCAATGACTGAAAACCCAGGTTGGGAATGGATGGTGGCCTAAGGCAGTGGCGGGTCCAATGTGCTGGGTGTGCAGCCAGCTGTGTCGGTGTCTGTTGGAAGGTCTGGGCTCAGGCTATTTGCGACAGAGCATCACTGTTTAAGGTAGCCTATGCAATTGGGGTGTTGCCGAGGGCCAAGCAGTTTGATCCTCATTTGGGGTTTCTGGGCAGCGCCATAGACAATGTTTTTCTCCTGGGAGTCAGGCACAGTGCTTCATTGTGGCCCCAGAATTCCCAGTAGGGAGGGTTTGTGGGCCAGGAGTGTGAGGACGGAAGTCTGAAAACACAAGCTAGTGTGAGGATTGGAGCCAAGGGCAGAGCAGGCCCAATCTGCAGAGGCTGAATCAAAATCTCCTGCATCTGAAGTCAGGCTGAGGATCAGACGTTGGCTGAGGCTGGAGTATGTGTCCATGATGGCACCTTCATGAAGTGGGGGCCTCATGAGGCCAAGGAAGTTTTCCCACGCTGAGTTTGGAGGTTGCCCCAAACCACAAGGTTTCCTTCTGCGAGACATTCGAGTCCTGTTGCATGGCTCCAGGACATACCATATGGAAGGACTGGAGAGCAGGGTTTGAAGGATGGATCCTTGTACAGCATGCCTCGCATTCCCATTGGCTATTAGCGACAAGATATGTTTGATCTGCTGCCTCTGGATAACGCGACCCAGGGGGCTGAGTTGAAATGGCCTCTCCTGAGGATGCGTCATAATGTGCGTTTGGGTCCATGGAGACCTTGGAATGTGCTGGTTGTTCAGTGGCCCTGCGGAACTCTCCTACCTGAAGTATTTGATACATCCCAGTAAGAAAGCTGCCCATGTGGAGATGAGAGATGTTTGGTTTGGTGCCTCAGAAAAGCCCCATGTGCTAGTCTACGAAAACAGTCCTCTGAGAACGGAAACATGGAAACCAAAGCTAAGGTTCAGATTAGGGCCTGGGGGCCTGTCCATTTCAACCTTCTGTCTCTGGGGACACTGTCTGAGAGTCTAAGTGGAGATAGTTGCTCCGCTGGTGTCAGAGAGCCCCTCTTAGTCCAGGGTGGCCTATACTATTGATGGCCTCAGGGACCTTGGAGCTTTTCCCTAACCTGTAGGGTTGTGGTCAATGGATTGGGCACACTTTCTTTGGAGAGGGCAGGCACAATCTTTCGCTGTTTGGTCCAGAGGCCCTAGCCTGGATGTTGTGTGGGTCCAGGCTGTGGGCCCAGAAGTCTGAATACACCAACTCAGCTTATGAGTGGCGCCTAGGGTATGGCAGGCCGGATGTACAGCCCGAGAGGGAGCTCCTGGGCCTCTGAAACAAGGGTGAGTGGGAGGCGTTCCTTCAGGCTTTTGTCTCTGGATGTTGTGTCCGGGATAGCCGTGGATTGGAGCGGTGGCCTCAGGTACTGTGGTCGAGTATCCCTCTCTGGGGATTTGTCCCAGCTCCCAAGAGTTTGGGGTCATTTTGTGGGAAGGGTGGAGTCGTGTTGTCTGGCTCATGGGTCTCTCCATGAAAGGGATTCCAGAGCAGTGCTCCAGGTACGGGCGGGGCGACTGGAAATTTCAAACCGTGGCGAGGATTGGGTTCATAGGGGCTTGGCAAGCCCCATATGTGGGCTCTTGGTCCAGGCCCTGACAGGCCTTTCTTTGACATGGGGCTCATGCTGAGGGTCACAGTGTGAATTTGTGCCCAAGCAGCACTCAAGTTTGGGCGTGGCTTCAGGGGCCATGAAGGTTTTTCCCACCCTGAAGGTGTGACTCCATGCCAAGAGCAAGCTTGACAGCCATGGGGAAGGAGGAGTTCTCTTTTGTGCTTGCTATACCCAGCTGTGTGGAGAATTGATATAATGTCTAGGTTCAGATATCTGAAAACCAAGGTTAGGATGTGGTGACGGCATAAGACCATGGCGTGTCCGAAGTGCTGGGTGTACGGCCAGCTGTCTCCTTGTCTGTCTGGACGTCTGGCTTCAGGCTGTGTCAGGCAGAGCATGAGTGCCCAGAGCAGCCTATCCAGTTCGGGTACCGTCGAGGACCGAGCAGGTTGATCCTCATTGGGTTTTCTGGAGAGCCCCACAGGGAAACGTTTTTCTTCCGTTGGGCAGACACTGGGCTGGGTTTTGGTTCCGGAGTTCCTAGTCCAGAGGGCTTGTTTGCCAGGAGTGTGAGGAAGGAAGTCTGAAAACACAAGCTAGCGTGAGGTTTGGGACCGAGGGCACGGCCGGCCCACTCTGAAGAGGCTGAATCGAGATCTCCTGCACTGAGGTCATGTCAACTATGAGACGTGGCTCAGGCTAGAGTTCTTGTCCAGCATGGCCTCTTCCTGAAGGGTGTGGGGGCTACATGAGGCCAGAAAGTTTTGCCTACGATGGGATTTGTGAACTGCTCCAAAACTAAAGGTTACCTTCTGCACGACAGTCGAGTCCTATTGGACGGTTCCAAGAGGCCCCATATGGAAAGACTCGAGAGCAGGTGTCTAAGCATGGATGCCTGGGAACGCCACCTCATATTCCCACTCTTTAGTCAGGACAAGGCAGGCTCAATCTGCGGGCTCCTGGGTGAGCTACCCAGAGGGGAGAGTTGAAATGGACTCTCCGGAAGATGAGTCCTACTGTGGCTTGGTGGCCTGGGAGACCTTGGAATGTGGAGGTGGCTCAGGGACTCTGCAGGATTCTCCAACATGAGGTGTTTGACACGGCTCCAACAAGGAAACTTCCCATGTGGAGACGAGAGGAGTTCTGTTCTGTGCCTCAGGAAAGCCCCATACCCTGTTCTTCGAACCAAAGCCTCTGAGGAGTGACACCTGGAAACCAAAGCAAGAGTTGAGACTACGGCCTAAAGGCCTGTCCGGCTCAACCTTCTATCTCTGTTGACATCTGTGTGCATGCATTCATGGATGTAGCTGCTCAGCTTGTGTCCGAATGCCCCTGTGAGTCCAGTGAGGCTCCCAGGAGTGGGATGTCCTCGGAGGCCTTGAGGTTTCTCATATTCTGGAGGTGTGTGGCCAAAGGAATGGACACAGTTTCCCAGGAGAGAGCAGGCACGGTCCTGTGGTATGGCTCCAGAGGACCCAGCCTAGAGGCTGTGTTTGCCAGGGCTGTGGGGACAGATGTCTGAAAAAGCAAACTTGGCTCAGCTAGGGGCCAATGTAATGGCAGGCCTGATCTCTAGTCCGTGAGGGGAGATCCTCTGGAAATCAAAGTAGGGCAAGTGGGAGGCAGTCACTCAGGATTTTGTCTCTGGGTGTTGCGTTTACAGTGTCCGGTCAGGGTAGGGGTTGTCTCAGAGGCCGAGGAAGAGCCTTCCTCTCGGGGGATTGTCCAAGCTCCCTTGTGTTTGTGGTCAATCTGTGGGAATGAAGAGTTCTGTTTTCTGCCACAGGGGACCCCCCAGGAGAGGGACTCTAGAGCACAGGAGTGGGTTCCCTCAACTGGAATACACACCATCTAGTTAGTCCTGGGTGCCTATTGGCATGGCAAGCCACATATGCGGGCTCTTGGTCCAGTCACTGAGAGGCGTTACTTGAATAAGGTACTCACGCTGAGGGTCACAATGTGTGTTTGTGCCCAAGGCGGCCCTCACGCTTGGGCGTGGCCTCATGGGCCATGCCGTTTTCTCCTACACTGGAGGTTTGACTCACTGCCAACAGCAAGGTTTCTTGCCATGGGGAAGGAGCGGTTCTGACTTGTGCATCAGGTTCCCCCCTGTGCAGAGATTGGAGATAAGGTCTAGGTTCCAATGACTGAAAACCCAGGTTGGGAATGGATGGTGGCCTAAGGCAGTGGCGGGTCCAATGTGCTGGGTGTGCAGCCAGCTGTGTCGGTGTCTGTTGGAAGGTCTGGGCTCAGGCTATTTGCGACAGAGCATCACTGTTTAAGGTAGCCTATGCAATTGGGGTGTTGCCGAGGGCCAAGCAGTTTGATCCTCATTTGGGGTTTCTGGGCAGCGCCATAGACAATGTTTTTCTCCTGGGAGGCAGGCACAGTGCTTCATTGTGGCCCCAGAATTCCCAGTAGGGAGGGTTTGTGGGCCAGGAGTGTGAGGACGGAAGTCTGAAAACACAAGCTAGTGTGAGGATTGGAGCCAAGGGCAGAGCAGGCCCAATCTGCAGAGGCTGAATCAAAATCTCCTGCATCTGAAGTCAGGCTGAGGATCAGACGTTGGCTGAGGCTGGAGTATGTGTCCATGATGGCACCTTCATGAAGTGGGGGCCTCATGAGGCCAAGGAAGTTTTCCCACGCTGAGTTTGGAGGTTGCCCCAAACCACAAGGTTTCCTTCTGCGAGACATTCGAGTCCTGTTGCATGGCTCCAGGACATACCATATGGAAGGACTGGAGAGCAGGGTTTGAAGGATGGATCCTTGTACAGCATGCCTCGCATTCCCATTGGCTATTAGCGACAAGATATGTTTGATCTGCTGCCTCTGGATAACGCGACCCAGGGGGCTGAGTTGAAATGGCCTCTCCTGAGGATGCGTCATAATGTGCGTTTGGGTCCATGGAGACCTTGGAATGTGCTGGTTGTTCAGTGGCCCTGCGGAACTCTCCTACCTGAAGTATTTGATACATCCCAGTAAGAAAGCTGCCCATGTGGAGATGAGAGATGTTTGGTTTGGTGCCTCAGAAAAGCCCCATGTGCTAGTCTACGAAAACAGTCCTCTGAGAACGGAAACATGGAAACCAAAGCTAAGGTTCAGATTAGGGCCTGGGGGCCTGTCCATTTCAACCTTCTGTCTCTGGGGACACTGTCTGAGAGTCTAAGTGGAGATAGTTGCTCCGCTGGTGTCAGAGAGCCCCTCTTAGTCCAGGGTGGCCTATACTATTGATGGCCTCAGGGACCTTGGAGCTTTTCCCTAACCTGTAGGGTTGTGGTCAATGGATTGGGCACACTTTCTTTGGAGAGGGCAGGCACAATCTTTCGCTGTTTGGTCCAGAGGCCCTAGCCTGGATGTTGTGTGGGTCCAGGCTGTGGGCCCAGAAGTCTGAATACACCAACTCAGCTTATGAGTGGCGCCTAGGGTATGGCAGGCCGGATGTACAGCCCGAGAGGGAGCTCCTGGGCCTCTGAAACAAGGGTGAGTGGGAGGCGTTCCTTCAGGCTTTTGTCTCTGGATGTTGTGTCCGGGATAGCCGTGGATTGCAGCGGTGGCCTCAGGTACTGTGGTCGAGTATCCCTCTCTGGGGATTTGTCCCAGCTCCCAAGAGTTTGGGGTCATTTTGTGGGAAGGGTGGAGTCGTGTTGTCTGGCTCATGGGTCTCTCCATGAAAGGGATTCCAGAGCAGTGCTCCAGGTACGGGCGGGGCGACTGGAAATTTCAAACCGTGGCGAGGATTGGGTTCATAGGGGCTTGGCAAGCCCCATATGTGGGCTCTTGGTCCAGGCCCTGACAGGCCTTTCTTTGACATGGGGCTCATGCTGAGGGTCACAGTGTGAATTTGTGCCCAAGCAGCACTCAAGTTTGGGCGTGGCTTCAGGGGCCATGAAGGTTTTTCCCACCCTGAAGGTGTGACTCCATGCCAAGAGCAAGCTTGACAGCCATGGGGAAGGAGGAGTTCTCTTTTGTGCTTGCTATACCCAGCTGTGTGGAGAATTGATATAATGTCTAGGTTCAGATATCTGAAAACCAAGGTTAGGATGTGGTGACGGCATAAGACCATGGCGTGTCCGAAGTGCTGGGTGTACGGCCAGCTGTCTCCTTGTCTGTCTGGACGTCTGGCTTCAGGCTGTGTCAGGCAGAGCATGAGTGCCCAGAGCAGCCTATCCAGTTCGGGTACCGTCGAGGACCGAGCAGGTTGATCCTCATTGGGTTTTCTGGAGAGCCCCACAGGGAAACGTTTTTCTTCCGTTGGGCAGACACTGGGCTGGGTTTTGGTTCCGGAGTTCCTAGTCCAGAGGGCTTGTTTGCCAGGAGTGTGAGGAAGGAAGTCTGAAAACACAAGCTAGCGTGAGGTTTGGGACCGAGGGCACGGCCGGCCCACTCTGAAGAGGCTGAATCGAGATCTCCTGCACTGAGGTCATGTCAACTATGAGACGTGGCTCAGGCTAGAGTTCTTGTCCAGCATGGCCTCTTCCTGAAGGGTGTGGGGGCTACATGAGGCCAGAAAGTTTTGCCTACGATGGGATTTGTGAACTGCTCCAAAACTAAAGGTTACCTTCTGCACGACAGTCGAGTCCTATTGGACGGTTCCAAGAGGCCCCATATGGAAAGACTCGAGAGCAGGTGTCTAAGCATGGATGCCTGGGAACGCCACCTCATATTCCCACTCTTTAGTCAGGACAAGGCAGGCTCAATCTGCGGGCTCCTGGGTGAGCTACCCAGAGGGGAGAGTTGAAATGGACTCTCCGGAAGATGAGTCCTACTGTGGCTTGGTGGCCTGGGAGACCTTGGAATGTGGAGGTGGCTCAGGGACTCTGCAGGATTCTCCAACATGAGGTGTTTGACACGGCTCCAACAAGGAAACTTCCCATGTGGAGACGAGAGGAGTTCTGTTCTGTGCCTCAGGAAAGCCCCATACCCTGTTCTTCGAACCAAAGCCTCTGAGGAGTGACACCTGGAAACCAAAGCAAGAGTTGAGACTACGGCCTAAAGGCCTGTCCGGCTCAACCTTCTATCTCTGTAGACATCTGTGTGCATGCATTCATGGATGTAGCTGCTCAGCTTGTGTCCGAATGCCCCTGTGAGTCCAGTGAGGCTCCCAGTAGTGGGATGTCCTTGGAGGCCTTGAGGTTTCTCATATTCTGGATGTGTGTGGCTAAAGGAATGGACACAGTTTCCCAGGAGAGAGCAGGCACGGTCCTGTGCTATGGCTCCAGAGGACCCAGCCTAGAGGCTGTGTTTGCCAGTTCTGTGGGGACAGATGTCTGAAAAAGCAAACTTGGCTCAGCTAGGGGTCAATGTAATGGCAGACCTGATCTCTAGTCCGTGAGAGGAGATCCTCTGGAAATCAAAGTAGGGCAAGTGGGAGGCAGTCACTCAGGATTTTGTCTCTGGGTGTTGCGTTTAGAGTGTCCGGTCAGGGTAGGAGTTGTCTCAGAGGCCGAGGAAGAGCCTTCCTCTCGGGGGATTTTCCAAGCTCCCATGTGTCTGTGTTCATTCTGTGGGAATGAAGAGTACTGTTTTCTGCCACAGGGGACCCCCCAGGAGAGCGACTCTAGAGCACAGCAGTGGGTTCCCTCAACTGGAATAAACACCATCTAGTTAGTCCTGGGTGCCTATGGGCATGGCAAGCCACATATGCGGGCTGTTGGTCCAGTCACTGAGAGGCGTTACTTGAATAAGGTACTCACGCTGAGGGTGACAATGTGTGTTTGTGCCCAAGGCGGCCCTCACGCTTGGGCGTGGCCTCATGGGCCATGCCGTTTTCTCCTACACTGGAGGTTTGACTCACTGCCAGCAGCAAGGTTTCTTGCCATGGGGAAGGAGCGGTTCTGACTTGTGCATCAGGTTCCCCCCTGTGCAGGGATTGGAGATAAGGTCTAGGTTCCAATGACTGAAAACCCAGGTTGGGAATGGATGGTGGCCTAAGGCAGTGGCGGGTCCAATGTGCTGGGTGTGCAGCCAGCTGTGTCGGTGTCTGTTGGAAGGTCTGGGCTCAGGCTATTTGCGACAGAGCATCACTGTTTAAGGTAGCCTATGCAATTGGGGTGTTGCCGAGGGCCAAGCAGTTTGATCCTCATTTGGGGTTTCAGGGCAGCGCCATAGACAAGGTTTTTCTCCTGGGAGGCAGGCACAGTGCTTCATTGTGGCCCCAGAATTCCCAGTAGGGAGGGTTTGTGGGCCAGGAGTGTGAGGACGGAAGTCTGAAAACACAAGCTAGTGTGAGGATTTGAGCCAAGGGCAGAGCAGGCCCACTCTGCAGAGGCTGAATCAAAATCTCCTGCATCTGAAGTCAGGCTGAGGATCAGACGTTGGCTGAGGCTGCAGTATGTGTCCATGATGGCACCTTCATGAAGTGGGGGCCTCATGAGGCCAAGGAAGTTTTCCCACGCTGAGTTTGGAGGTTGACCCAAAACACAAGGTTTCCTTCTGCGGGACATTCGAGTCCTGTTGCATGGCTACAGGACATATCATATGGAAGGACTGGAGAGCAGGGTTCGAAGGATGGATCCCTGTACTGCATGCCTCGCTTTCCCATTGGCTATTAGCGACAAGATATGTTTGATCTGCTGCCTCTGGAACACGCGACCCAGCGGGCTGAGTTGAAATGGCCTCTCCTGAGGATGTGTCATAATGTGCGTTTGGGTCCATGGAGACCTTGGAATGTGCTGGTTGTTCAGTGGCCCGGCGGAACTCTCCTACCTGAAGTTTTTAATACATCCCAGTAAGAAGGCTGCCCATGTGGAGATGAGAGATGTTTGGTTTGGTGCCTCAGAAAAGCCCCATGTGCTGGTCTACGAAAACAGTCCTCTGAGAACGGAAACATGGAAACCAAAGCTAAGGTTCAGATTAGGGCCTGGGGGCCTGTCCATTTCAACCTTCTGTCTCTGGGGACACTGTCTGAGAGTCTAAGTGGAGATAGTTGCTCCGCTGGTGTCAGAGAACCCCTCTTACTCCAGGGTGGCCTATACTATTGATGGCCTCAGGGACCTTGGAGCTTTTCCCTAACCTGTAGGGTTGTGGTCAATGGATTGGGCACACTTTCCTTGGAGAGGGCAGGCACAATCTTTCGCTCTTTGGTCCAGAGGCCCTAGCCTGGATGTTGTGTGGGTCCAGGCTGTGGGCACAGAAGTCGGAATACACCAACTCAGCTTATGAGTGGCGCCTAGGGTATGGCAGGCCGGATGTACAGCCCGAGAGGGAGCTCCTGTGCCTCTGAAACAAGAGCGAGTGGGAGGCTTTCCTTCAGGCTTTTGTCTCTGGATGTTGTGTCCGGGATAGACGTGGATTGGAGCGGTGGCCTCAGGTACTGTGGTCGAGTATCCCACTCTGGGGATTTGTCCCAGCTCCCAAGAGTTTGGGGTCATTTTGTGGGAAGGGTGGAGTCGTGTTGTCTGGCTCATGGGTCTCTCCAAGAAAGGGATTCCAGAGCAGAGCTCCAGGTACGGGCGGGGCGACTGGAAATTTCAATACGTGGTGAGGATTGGGTGCATAGGGGCTCGGCAAGCCCCATATGTGGGCTCTTGGTCCAGGCCCTGACAGGCCTTTCTTTGACATGGGGCTCATGCTGAGGGTCACAGTGTGAATTTGTGCCCAAGCAGCACTCAAGTTTGAGCGTGGCTTCAGGGGCCATGAAGGTTTCTCCCACCCTGAAGGTTTGACTCCATGCCAAGAGCAAGCTTGACAGCCATGGGGATGGAGGAGTTCTGTTTTGTGCTTGCTATACCAGGCTGTGTGGAGAATTGATATAATGTCTAGGTTCAGATATCTGAAAACCAATGTTAGGATGAGGTGACGGCATAAGACCATGGCGTGTCCGAAGTGCTGGGTGTGCGGCCAGCTGTCTCCTTGTCTGTCTGGACGTCTGGCTTCAGGCTGTGTCAGGCAGAGCATGAGTGCCCAGAGCAGCCTATCCAGTTCGGGTACCGTCGAGGCCCGAGCAGGTTGATCCTCATCTGGGTTTTCTGGAGAGCCCCACAGGGAAACGTTTTTCTTCCGTTGGGCAGACACTGGGCTGGGTTTTGGTTCCGGAGTTCCTAGTCCAGAGGGCTTGTTTGCCAGGAGTGTGAGGAAGGAAGTCTGAAAACACAAGCTAGCGTGAGGTTTGGGACCGAGGGCACGGCAGGCCCACTCTGCAGAGGCTGAATCGAGATCTCCTGCACTGAGGTCATGTCAACTATGAGACGTGCCTCAGGCTAGAGTTCTTGTCCAGCATGGCCTCTTCCTGAAGGGTGTGGGGGCTTCATGAGGCCAGAAAGTTTTGCCTACGATGGGATTTGTGAACTGCTCCAAAACTGAAGGTTACCTTCTGCACGACAGTCGAGTCCTATTGGATGGTTCCAAGAGGCCCCATATGGAAAGACTCGAGAGCAGGTGTCTAAGCATGGATGCCTGGGAACGCCACCTCATATTCCCACTCTTTAGTCAGGACAAGGCAGGCTCAATCTGCAGGCTCCTGGGTGAGCTACCCAGAGGGGAGAGTTGAAATGGACTCTCCTGAAGATGAGTCCTACTGTGGCTTGGAGGCCTGGGAGACCTTGGAATGTGGAGGTGGCTCAGGGACTCTGCAGGATTCTCCAACATGAGGTGTTTGACACGGCTCCAACAAGGAAACTTCCCATGTGGAGACGAGAGGAGTTCTGTTCCGTGCCTCAGGAAAGCCCCATAACCTGTTCTTCGAACCAAAGCCTCTGAGGAGTGACACCTGGAAACCAAAGCAAGAGTTGAGACTATGGCCTAAAGGCCTGTCCGGCTCAACCTTCTATCTCTGTTGACATCTGTGTGCATGCATTCATGGATGTAGCTGCTCAGCTTGTGTCCGAATGCCCCTGTGAGTCCAGTGAGGCTCCCAGTAGTGGGATGTCCTCGGAGGCCTTGAGGTTTCTCATATTCTGGAGGTGTGTGACCAAAGGAATGGACACAGTTTCCCAGGAGAGAGCAGGCACGGTCCTGTGCTATGGCTCCAGAGGACCCAGCCTAGAGGCTGTGTTTGCCAGGGCTGTGGGGACAGATGACTGAAAAAGCAAACTTGGCTCAGCTAGGGGCCAATGTAATGGCAGGCCTGTACTCTAGTCCGTGAGGGGAGATCCTCTGGAAATCAAAGTAGGGCAAGTGGGAGGCAGTCACTGAGGCTTTTGTCTCTGGGTGTTGCGTTTACAGTGTCCGGTCAGGGTAGGGGTTGTCTCAGAGGCCGAGGAAGAGCCTTCCTCTCGGGGGATTGTCCAAGCTCCCAAGTGTTTGTGTTCATTCTGTGGGAATGAAGAGTACTGTTTTCTGCCACAGGGGACCCCCCAAAAGAGGGACTCTAGAGCACAGCAGTGGGTTCCCTCAACTGGAATACACACCATCTAGTTAGTCCTGGGTGCCTACGGGCATGGCAAGCCACATATGCGGGCTCTTGGTCCAGTCACTGAGAGGCTCTACTTGAATAAGGTACTCACGCTGAGGGTCACAATGTGTGTTTGTGCCCAAGGCGGCCCTCACGCTTGGGCGTGGCCTCATGGGCCATGCCGTTTTCTCCTACACTGGAGTTTTGACTCACTGCCAGCAGCAAGGTTTCTTGCCATGGGGAAGGAGCGGTTCTGACTTCTGCATCAGGTTCCCCCCTGTGCAGGAATTGGAGATAAGGTCTAGGTTCCGATGACTGAAAACCCAGGTTGGGAATGGATGGTGGCCTAAGGCAGTGGCGGGTCCATTGTGCTGGGTGTGCAGCCAGATTTGTCGGTGTCTGTTGGAAGGTCTGGGCTCAGGCTATTTGCGACAGAGCATCACTGTTTAAGGTAGCCTATGCAATTAAGGTGTTGCCGAGGGCCAAGCAGTTGGATCCTCATTTGGGGTTTCAGGGCAGCGCCATAGACAATGTTTTTCTTTTGGGAGGCAGGCACAGTGCTTCATTGTGGCCCCAGAATTCCCAGTAGGGAGGGTTTGTGGGCCAGGAGTGTGAGGACGGAAGTCTGAAAACACAAGCTAGTGTGAGGATTGGAGCCAAGTGCAGAGCAGGCCCACTCTGCAGAGGCTGAATCATAATCTCCTGCATCTGAAGTCAGGCTGAGGATCAGACATTGGCTGAGGCTGCAGTATGTGTCCATGATGGCACCTTCATGAAGTGGGGGCCTCATGAGGCCAAGGAAGTTTTCCCACGCTGAGTTTGGAGGTTGCCCCAAACCACAAGGTTTCCTTCTGCGGGACATTCGAGTCCTGTTGCATGGCTCCAGGACATACCATATGGAAGGACTGGAGAGCAGGGTTCGAAGGATGGATCCCTGTACAGCATGCCTCGCATTCCCTTTGGCTATTAGCGACAAGATATGTTTGATCTGCTGCCTCGGAACACGCGACCGAGGGGGCTGAGTTGACATGGCCTCTCCTGAGGATGCGTCATAATGTGCGTTTGGGTCCATGGAGACCTTGGAATGTGCTGGTTGTTCAGTGGCCCTGCGGAACTCTCCTACCTGAAGTGTTTGATACATCCCAGTAAGAAAGCTGCCCGTGTGGAGATGAGAGAGGTTTGGTTTGGTGCCTCAGAAAAGCCCCATGTGCTGGTCTACGAAAACAGTCCTCTGAGAACGGAAACATGGAAACCAAAGCTAAGGTTCAGATTAGGGCCTGGGGGCCTGTCCATTTCAACCTTCTGTCTCTGGGGACACTGTCTGAGAGTCTAAGTGGAGATAGTTGCTCCGCTGGTGTCAGAGAGCCCCTCTTAGTCCAGGGTGGCCTATACTATTGATGGCCTCAGGGACCTTGGAGCTTTTCCCTAACCTGTAGGGTTGTGGTCAATGGATTGGGCACACTTTCCTGGAGAGGGCAGGCACAATATTTCGCTGTTTGGTCCAGAGGCCCTAGCCTGGATGTTGTGTGTGTCCAGGCTGTGGGCACAGAAGTCTGAATACACAAACTCAGCTTATGAGTGGCGCCGAGGGTATGGCCGGCCGGATGTACAGCCCGAGAGGGAGCTCCTGGGCCTCTGAAACAAGGGCGAGTGGGAGGCGTTCCTTCAGGCTTTTGTCTCTGGATGTTGTGTCCGGGATAGCCGTGGATTGGAGCGGTGGCCTCAGGTACTGTGGACGAGTATCCCTCTCTGGGGATTTGTCCCAGCTCCCAAGAGTTTGGGGTCATTTTGTGGGAAGGGTGGAGTCGTGTTGTCTGGCTCATGGGTCTCTCCAAGAAAGGGTTCCAGAGCAGAGCTCCAGGTACGGGCGGGGCGACTGGAAAATTCAAACCGTGGTGAGGATAGGGTGCATAGGGGCTTGGCAAGCCCCATATGTGGGCTCTTGGTCCAGGCCCTGACAGGCCTTTCTTTGACATGGGGCTCATGCTGAGGGTCACAGTGTGAATTTGTGCCCAAGCAGCACTCAAGTTTAGGCGTGGCATCAGAGGCCATGAAGATTTCTCCCAAACTGAAGGTGTGACTCCATGCCAATAGCAAGCATGACAGCCATGGGGAAGGAGGAGTTCTGTTTTGTGCTTGCTTACCCAGCTGTGTGGAGAATTGATATAATGTCTAGGTTCAGATATCTGAAAACCAAGATTAGGATGAGGTGACGGCATAAGACCATGGCGTGTCCGAAGTGCTGGGTGTGCGGCCAGCTGTCTCCTTGTCTATCTGGACGTCTGGCTTCAGGCTGTGTCAGGCAGAGCATGAGTGCCCAGAGCAGCCTATCCTGTTCGGGTACTGTCGAGGCCCGAGCAGGTTGATACTCATCTGGGTTTTCTGGAGAGCCCCACAGGGAAACGTTTTTCTTCCGTTGGGCAGACACTGGGGTGGGTTTTGGTTCTGGAGTTCCTAGTCCGGAGGGCTTGTTTGCCAGGAGTGTGAGGAAGGAAGTCTGAAAACACAAGCTAGCGTGAGGTTTGGGACCGAGGGCACGGCAGGCCCACTCTGCAGAGGCTGAATCGAGATCTCCTGCACTGAGGTCATGTCAACTATGAGACGTGCCTCAGGCTAGAGTTCTTGTCCAGCATGGCCTCTTCCTGAAGGGTGTGGGGGCTTCATGAGGCCAGAAAGTTTTGCCTATGATGGGATTTGTGAACTGCTCCAAAACTGAAGGTTACCTTCTGCACGACAGTCGAGTCCTATTGGATGGTTCTAAGAGGCCCCATATGGAAAGACTCGAGAGCAGGTGTCTAAGCATGGATGCCTGGGAACGCCACCTCATATTCCCACTCTTTAGTCAGGACAAGGCAGGCTCAATCTGCGGGCTCCTGGGTGAGCTACCCAGAGGGGAGAGTTGAAATGGTCTCTCCTGAAGATGAGTCCTACTGTGGCTTGGTGGCCTGGGAGACCTTGGAATGTGGAGGTGGCTCAGGGACTCTGCAGGATTCTCCAACATGAGGTGTTTGACACGGCTCCAACAAGGAAACTTCCCATGTGGAGACGAGAGGAGTTCTGTTCCGTGCCTCAGGAAAGCCCCATACCCTGTTCTTCGAACCAAAGCCTCTGAGGAGTGACACCTGGAAACCAAAGCAAGAGTTGAGACTACGGCCTAAAGGCCTGTCCGGCTCAACCTTCTATCTCTGTTGACATCTGTGTGCATGCATTCATGGATGTAGCTGCTCAGCTTGTGTCCGAATGCCCCTGTGAGTCCAGTGAGGCTCCCAGGAGTGGGATGTCCTCGGAGGCCTTGAGGTTTCTCATATTCTGGAGGTGTGTGGCCAAAGGAATGGACACAGTTTCCCAGGAGAGAGCAGGCACGGTCCTGTGGTATGGCTCCAGAGGACCCAGCCTAGAGGCTGTGTTTGCCAGGGCTGTGGGGACAGATGTCTGAAAAAGCAAATTTGGCTCAGCTAGGGGCCAATGTAATGGCAGGCCTGATCTCTAGTCCGTGAGGGGAGATCCTCTGGAAATCAAAGTAGGGCAAGTGGGAGGCAGTCACTCAGGATTTTGTCTCTGGGTGTTGCGTTTACAGTGTCCGGTCAGGGTAGGGGTTGTCTCAGAGGCCGAGGAAGAGCCTTCCTCTCGGGGGATTGTCCAAGCTCCCAAGTGTTTGTGTTCATTCTGTGGGAATGAAGAATACTGTATTCTGCCACAGGGGACCCCCCAGGAGAGGGACTCTAGAGCACAGCAGTGGGTTCCCTCAACTGGAATAAACACCATCTAGTTAGTCCTGGGTGCCTATGGGCATGGCGAGCCACATATGCGGGCTCTTGGTCCAGTCACTGAGAGGCGTTACTTGAATAAGGTTCTCACGCTGAGGGTCACAATGTGTGTTTGTGCCCAAGGCGGCCCTCACGCTTGGGCGTGGCCTCATGGGCCATGCCGTTTTCTCCTACACTGAAGGTTTGACTCACTGCCAGCAGCAAGGTTTCTTGCCATGGGGAAGGAGCGGTTCTGACTTGTGCATCAGGTTCCCCCCTCTGCAGGGATTGGAGATAAGGTCTAGGTTCCGATGACTGAAAACCCAGGTTGGGAATGGATGGTGGCCTAAGGCAGTGGCGGGTCCAATGTGCTGGGTGTGCAGCCAGATTTGTCGGTGTCTGTTGGAAGGTCTGGGCTCAGGCTATTTGCGACAGAGCATCACTGTTTAAGGTAGCCTATGCAATTAAGGTGTTGCCGAGGGCCAAGCAGTTGGATCCTCATTTGGGGTTTCAGGGCAGCGCCATAGACAATGTTTTTCTTTTGGGAGGCAGGCACAGTGCTTCATTGTGGCCCCAGAATTCCCAGTAGGGAGGGTTTGTGGGCCAGGAGTGTTAGGACGGAAGTCTGAAAACACAAGCTAGTGTGAGGATTGGAGCCAAGGGCAGAGCAGGCCCACTCTGCAGAGGCTGAATCATAATCTCCTGCATCTGAAGTCAGGCTGAGGATCAGACGTTGGCTGAGGCTGCAGTATGTGTCCATGATGGCACCTTCATGAAGTGGGGGCCTCATGAGGCCAAGGAAGTTTTCCCACGCTGAGTTTGGAGGTTGCCCCAAACCACAAGGTTTCCTTCTGCGGGACATTCGAGTCCTGTTGCATGGCTCCAGGACATACCATATGGAAGGACTGGAGAGCAGGGTTCGAAGGATGGATCCCTGTACAGCATGCTTCGCATTCCCTTTGGCTATTAGCGACAAGATATGTTTGATCTGCTGCCTCGGAACACGCGACCCAGGGGGCTGAGTTGACATGGCCTCTCCTGAGGATGCGTCATAATGTGCGTTTGGGTCCATGGAGACCTTGGAATGTGCTGGTTGTTCAGTGGCCCTGCGGAACTCTCCTACCTGAAGTGTTTGATACATCCCAGTAAGAAAGCTGCCCGTGTGGAGATGAGAGTGGTTTGGTTTGGTGCCTCAGAAAAGCCCCATGTGCTGGTCTACGAAAACAGTCCTCTGAGAACGGAAACATGGAAACCAAAGCTAAGGTTCAGATTAGGGCCTGGGGTCCTGTCCATTTCAACCTTCTGTCTCTGGGGACACTGTCTGAGAGTCTAAGTGGAGATAGTTGCTCCGCTGGTGTCAGAGAGCCCCTCTTAGTCCAGGGTGGCCTATACTATTGATGGCCTCAGGGACCTTGGAGCTTTTCCCTAACCTGTAGGGTTGTGGTCAATGGATTGGGCACACTTTCCTGGAGAGGGCAGGCACAATATTTCGCTGTTTGGTCCAGAGGCCCTAGCCTGGATGTTGTGTGTGTCCAGGCTGTGGGCACAGAAGTCTGAATACACAAACTCAGCTTATGAGTGGCGCCGAGGGTATGGCCGGCCGGATGTACAGCCCGAGAGGGAGCTCCTGGGCCTCTGAAACAAGGGCGAGTGGGAGGCGTTCCTTCAGGCTTTTGTCTCTGGATGTTGTGTCCGGGATAGCCGTGGATTGGAGCGGTGGCCTCAGGTACTGTGGACGAGTATCCCTCTCTGGGGATTTGTCCCAGCTCCCAAGAGTTTGGGGTCATTTTGTGGGAAGGGTGGAGTCGTGTTGTCTGGCTCATGGGTCTCTCCAAGAAAGGGTTCCAGAGCAGAGCTCCAGGTACGGGCGGGGCGACTGGAAAATTCAAACCGTGGTGAGGATAGGGTGCATAGGGGCTTGGCAAGCCCCATATGTGGGCTCTTGGTCCAGGCCCTGACAGGCCTTTCTTTGACATGGGGCTCATGCTGAGGGTCACAGTGTGAATTTGTGCCCAAGCAGCACTCAAGTTTAGGCGTGGCATCAGAGGCCATGAAGATTTCTCCCAAACTGAAGGTGTGACTCCATGCCAATAGCAAGCATGACAGCCATGGGGAAGGAGGAGTTCTGTTTTGTGCTTGCTTACCCAGCTGTGTGGAGAATTGATATAATGTCTAGGTTCAGATATCTGAAAACCAAGATTAGGATGAGGTGACGGCATAAGACCATGGCGTGTCCGAAGTGCTGGGTGTGCGGCCAGCTGTCTCCTTGTCTATCTGGACGTCTGGCTTCAGGCTGTGTCAGGCAGAGCATGAGTGCCCAGAGCAGCCTATCCTGTTCGGGTACTGTCGAGGCCCGAGCAGGTTGATACTCATCTGGGTTTTCTGGAGAGCCCCACAGGGAAACGTTTTTCTTCCGTTGGGCAGACACTGGGGTGGGTTTTGGTTCTGGAGTTCCTAGTCCGGAGGGCTTGTTTGCCAGGAGTGTGAGGAAGGAAGTCTGAAAACACAAGCTAGCATGAGGTTTGGGACCGAGGGCACGGCAGGCCCACTCTGCAGAGGCTGAATCGAGATCTCCTGCACTGAGGTCATGTCAACTATGAGACGTGCCTCAGGCTAGAGTTCTTGTCCAGCATGGCCTCTTCCTGAAGGGTGTGGGGGCTTCATGAGGCCAGAAAGTTTTGCCTACGATAGGATTTGTGAACTGCTCCAAAACTGAAGGTTACCTTCTGCACGACAGTCGAGTCCTATTGGATGGTTCCAAGAGGCCCCATATGGAAAGACTCGAGAGCAGGTGTCTAAGCATGGATGCCTGGGAACGCCACCTCATATTCCCACTCTTTAGTCAGGACAAGGCAGGCTCAATCTGCGGGCTCCTGGGTGAGCTACCCAGAGGGGAGAGTTGAAATGGTCTCTCCTGAAGATGAGTCCTACTGTGGCTTGGTGGCCTGGGAGACCTTGGAATGTGGAGGTGGCTCAGGGACTCTGCAGGATTCTCCAACATGAGGTGTTTGACACGGCTCCAACAAGGAAACTTCCCATGTGGAGACGAGAGGAGTTCTGTTCCGTGCCTCAGGAAAGCCCCATACCCTGTTCTTCGAACCAAAGCCTCTGAGGAGTGACACCTGGAAACCAAAGCAAGAGTTGAGACTACGGCCTAAAGGCCTGTCCGGCTCAACCTTCTATCTCTGTTGACATCTGTGTGCATGCATTCATGGATGTAGCTGCTCAGCTTGTGTCCGAATGCCCCTGTGAGTCCAGTGAGGCTCCCAGGAGTGGGATGTCCTCGGAGGCCTTGAGGTTTCTCATATTCTGGAGGTGTGTGGCCAAAGGAATGGACACAGTTTCCCAGGAGAGAGCAGGCACGGTCCTGTGGTATGGCTCCAGAGGACCCAGCCTAGAGGCTGTGTTTGCCAGGGCTGTGGGGACAGATGTCTGAAAAAGCAAACTTGGCTCAGCTAGGGGCCAATGTAATGGCAGGCCTGATCTCTAGTCCGTGAGGGGAGATCCTCTGGAAATCAAAGTAGGGCAAGTGGGAGGCAGTCACTCAGGATTTTGTCTCTGGGTGTTGCGTTTACAGTGTCCGGTCAGGGTAGGGGTTGTCTCAGAGGCCGAGGAAGAGCCTTCCTCTCGGGGGATTGTCCAAGCTCCCAAGTGTTTGTGTTCATTCTGTGGGAATGAAGAATACTGTATTCTGCCACAGGGGACCCCCCAGGAGAGGGACTCTAGAGCACAGCAGTGGGTTCCCTCAACTGGAATACACACCATCTAGTTAGTCCTGGGTGCCTATGGGCATGGCGAGCCACATATGCGGGCTCTTGGTCCAGTCACTGAGAGGCGTTACTTGAATAAGGTTCTCACGCTGAGGGTCACAATGTGTGTTTGTGCCCAAGGCGGCCCTCACGCTTGGGCGTGGCCTCATGGGCCATGCCGTTTTCTCCTACACTGGAGGTTTGACTCACTGCCAGCAGCAAGGTTTCTTGCCATGGGGAAGGAGCGGTTCTGACTTGTGCATCAGGTTCCCCCCTGTGCAGGGATTGGAGATAAGGTCTAGGTTCCGATGACTGAAAACCCAGGTTGGGAATGGATGGTGGCCTAAGGCAGTGGCGGGTCCAATGTGCTGGGTGTGCAGCCAGCTTTGTCGGTGTCTGTTGGAAGGTCTGGGCTCAGGCTATTTGCGACAGAGCATCACTGTTTAAGGTAGCCTATGCAATTGGGGTGTTGCCGAGGGCCAAGCAGTTTGATCCTCATTTGGGGTTTCTGGGCAGCGCCATAGACAATGTTTTTCTTTTGGGAGGCAGGCACAGTGCTTCATTGTGGCCCCAGAATTCCCAGTAGGGAGGGTTTGTGGGCCAGGAGTGTTAGGACGGAAGTCTGAAAACACAAGCTAGTGTGAGGATTGGAGCCAAGGGCAGAGCAGGCCCACTCTGCAGAGGCTGAATCAAAATCTCCTGCATCTGAAGTCAGGCTGAGGATCAGACGTTGGCTGAGGCTGCAGTATGTGTCCATGATGGCACCTTCATGAAGTGGGGGCCTCATGAGGCCAAGGAAGTTTTCCCACGCTGAGTTTGGAGGTTGCCCCAAACCAAAAGGTTTCCTTCTGCGGGACATTCGAGTACTGTTGCATGGCTCCAGGACATACCATATGGAAGGACTGGAGAGCAGGGTTCGAAGGATGGATCCCTGTACAGCATGCCTCGCATTCCCATTGGCTATTAGCGACAAGATATGTTTGATCTGCTGCCTCTGGAACACGCGACCCAGGGGGCTGAGTTGAAATGGCCTCTCCTGAAGATGCGTCATAATGTGCGTTTGGGTCCATGGAGACCTTGGAATGTGCTGGTTGTTGAGTGGCCCTGCGGAACTCTCCTACCTGAAGTGTTTGATACATCCCAGTAAGAAAGCTGCCCGTGTGGAGATGAGAGATGTTTGGTTTGGTGCCTCAGAAAAGCCCCATGTGCTGGTCTACGAAAACAGTCCTCTGAGAACGGAAACATGGAAACCAAAGCTAAGGTTCAGATTAGGGCCTGGGGGCCTGTCCATTTCAACCTTCTGTCTCTGGGGACACTGTCTGAGAGTCTAAGTGGAGATAGTTGCTCCGCTGGTGTCAGAGAGACCCTCTTATTCCAGGGTGGCCTATACTATTGATGGCCTCAGGGACCTTGGAGCTTTTCCCTAACCTGTAGGGTTGTGGTCAATGGATTGGGCACACTTTCCTTGGAGAGGGCAGGCACAATCTTTCGCTGTTTGGTCCAGAGGCCCTAGCCTGGATGTTGTGTGGGTCCAGGCTGTGGGCACAGAAGTCTGAATACACAAACTCAGCTTATGAGTGGCGCCAAGGATATGGCCGGCCGGATGTACAGCCCGAGAGGGAGCTCCTGGGCCTCTGAAACAAGGGCGAGTGGGAGGCGTTCCTTCAGACGTTTGTCTCTGGATGTTGTGTCCGGGATAGCCGTGGATTGGAGCGGTGGCCTCAGGTACTGTGGACGAGTATCCCTCTCTGGGGATTTGACCCAGCTCCCAAGATTTTGGGGTCTTTTTGTGGGAAGGGTGGAGTCGTGTTGTCTGGCTCATGGGTCTCTCCAAGAAAGGGTTCCAGAGCAGAGCTCCAGGTACGGGCGGGGCGACTGGAAAATTCAAACCGTGGTGAGGATTGGGTGCATAGGGGCTTGGCAAGCCCCATATGTGGGCTCTTGGTCCAGGCCCTGACAGGCCTTTCTTTGACATGGGGCTCATGCTGAGGGTCACAGTGTGAATTTGTGCCCAAGCAGCACTCAAGTTTGGGCGTGGCATCAGGGGACATGAAGATTTCTCCCAAACTGAAGGTGTGACTCCATGCCAATAGCAAGCATGACAGCCATGGGGAAGGAGGAGTTCTGTTTTGTGCTTGCTATACCCAGCTGTGTGGAGAATTGATATAATGTCTAGGTTCAGATATCTGAAAACCAAGGTTAGGATGAGGTGACGGCATAAGACCATGGCGTGTCCGAAGTGCTGGGTGTGCGGCCAGCTGTCTCCTTGTCTATCTGGACGTCTGGCTTCAGGCTGTGTCAGGCAGAGCATGAGTGCCCAGAGCAGCCTATCCAGTTCGGGTACTGTCGAGGCCCGAGCAGGTTGATCCTCATCTGGGTTTTCTGGAGAGCCCCACAGGGAAACGTTTTTCTTCCGTTGGGCAGACACTGGGCTGGGTTTTGGTTCTGGAGTTCCTAGTCCGGAGGGCTTGTTTGCCAGGAGTGTGAGGAAGGAAGTCTGAAAACACAAGCTAGCGTGAGGTTTGGGACCGAGGGCACGGCAAGCCCACTCTGCAGAGGCTGAATCGAGATCTCCTGCACTGAGGTCATGTCAACTATGAGACGTGCCTCAGGCTAGAGTTCTTGTCCAGCATGGCCTCTTCCTGAAGGGTGTGGGGGCTTCATGAGGCCAGAAAGTTTTGGCTACGATGGGATTTGTGAACTGCTCCAAAACTGAAGGTTACCTTCTGCACGACAGTCGAGTCCTATTGGATGGTTCCAAGAGGCCCCATATGGAAAGACTCGAGAGCAGGTGTCTAAGCATGGATGCCTGGGAACGCCACCTCATATTCCCACTCTTTAGTCAGGACAAGGCAGGCTCAATCTGCGGGCTCCTGGGTGAGCTACCCAGAGGGGAGAGTTGAAATGGACTCTCCTGAAGATGAGTCCTACTGTGGCTTGGTGGCCTGGGAGACCTTGGAATGTGGAGGTGGCTCAGGGACTCTGCAGGATTCTCCAACATGAGGTGTTTGACACGGCTCCAACAAGGAAACTTCCCATGTGGAGACGAGAGGAGTTCTGTTCCGTGCCTCAGGAAAGCCCCATACCCTGTTCTTCGAACCAAAGCCTCTGAGGAGTGACACCTGGAAACCAAAGCAAGAGTTGAGACTACGGCCTAAAGGCCTGTCCGGCTCAACCTTCTATCTCTGTTGACATCTGTGTGCATGCATTCATGGATGTAGCTGCTCAGCTTGTGTCCGAATGCCCCTGTGAGTCCAGTGAGGCTCCCAGTAGTGGGATGTCCTCGGAGGCCTTGAGGTTTCTCATATTCTGGAGGTGTGTGGCCAAAGGAATGGACACAGTTTCCCAGGAGAGAGCAGGCACGGTCCTGTGCTATGGCTCCAGAGGACCCAGCCTAGAGGCTGTGTTTGCCAGGGCTGTGGGGACAGATGTCTGAAAAAGCAAACTTGGCTCAGCTAGGCGCCAATGTAATGGCAGGCCTGATCTCTAGTCCGTGAGGGGAGATCCTCTGGAAATCAAAGTAGGGCAAGTGGGAGGCAGTCACTCAGGATTTTGTCTCTGGGTGTTGCGTTTACAGTGTCCGGTCAGGGTAGGGGTTGTCTCAGAGGCCGAGGAAGAGCCTTCCTCTCGGGGGATTGTCCAAGCTCCCAAGTGTTTGTGTTCATTCTGTGGGAATGAAGAGTACTGTTTTCTGCCACAGGGGACCCCCCAGGAGAGGGACTCTAGAGCACAGCAGTGGGTTCCCTCAACTGGAATACACACCATCTAGTTAGTCCTGGGTGCCTATGGGCATGGCAAGCCACATATGCGGGCTCTTGGTCCAGTCACTGAGAGGCGATACTTGAATAAGGTACTCACGCTGAGGGTCACAATGTGTGTTTGTGCCCAAGGCGGCCCTCACGCTTGGGCGTGGCCTCATGGGCCATGCCGTTTTCTCCTACACTGAAGGTTTGACTCACTGCCAGCAGCAAGGTTTCTTGCCATGGGGAAGGAGGGGTTCTGACTTGTGCATCAGGTTCCCCCCAGTGCAGGGATTGGAGATAAGCTCTAGGTTCCGATGACTGAAAACCCAGGTTGGGAATGGATGGTGGCCTAAGGCAGTGGCGGGTCCAATATGCTGGGTGTGCAGCCAGCTGTGTCGGTGCTTGTTGGAAGGTCTGGGCTCAGGCTATTTGCGACAGAGCATCACTGTTTAAGGTAGCCTATGCGATTGGGGTGTTGCCGAGGGCCAAGCAGTTTGATCCTCATTTGGGGTTTCTCGGCAGCGCCATAGACAATGTTTTTCTCCTGGGAGGCAGGCACAGTGCTTCATTGTGGCCCCAGAATTCCCAGTAGGGAGGGTTTGTGGGCCAGGAGTGTGAGGACGGAAGTCTGAAAACACAAGCTAGTGTGAGGATTGGAGCCAAGGGCAGAGCAGGCCCACTCTGCAGAGGCTGAATCAAAATCTCCTGCATCTGAAGTCAGGCTGAGGATCAGACGTTGGCTGAGGCTGCAGTATGTGTCCATGATGGCACCTTCATGAAGTGGGGGCCTCATGAGGCCAAGGAAGTTTTCCCACGCTGAGTTTGGAGGTTGCCCCAAACCACAAGGTTTCCTTCTGCGGGACATTCGAGTCCTGTTGCATGGCTCCAGGACATACCATATGGAAGGACTGGAGAGCAGGGTTCGAAGGATGGATCCCTGTACAGCATGCCTCGCATTCCCATTGGCTATTAGCGACAAGATATGTTTGATCTGCTGCCTCTGGAACACGGGACCCAGGGGGCTGAGTTGAAATGGCCTCTCCTGAGGATGCGTCATAATGTGCGTTTGGGTCCATGGAGACCTTGGAATGTGATGGTTGTTCAGTGGCCCTGCGGAACTCTCCTACCTGAAGTGTTTGATACATCCCAGTAAGAAAGATGCCCATGTGGAGATGAGAGAGGTTTGGTTTGGTGCCTCAGAAAAGCCCCATGTGCTGGTCTACAAAAACAGTCCTCTGAGAACGGAAACATGGAAACCAAAGCTAAGGTTCAGATTAGGGCCTGGGGGCCTGTCCATTTCAACCTTCTGTCTCTGGGGACACTGTCTGAGAGTCTAAGTGGAGATAGTTGCTCCGCTGGTGTCAGAGAGCCCCTCTTAGTCCAGGGTGGCCTATACTATTGATGGCCTCAGGGACCTTGGAGCTTTTCCCTAACCTGTAGGGTTGTGGTCAATGGATTGGGCACACTTTCCTTGGAGAGGGCAGGCACAATCTTTCGCTGTTTGGTCCAGAGGCCCTAGCCGGGATGTTATGTTGGTCCAGGCTGTGGGCACAGAAGTCGGAATACACAAACTCAGCTTATGAGTGGCGCCTAGGGTATGGCAGGCCGGATGTACAGCCCGAGAGGGAGCTCTTGGGCCTCTGAAACAAGGGCGAGTGGGAGGCGTTCCTTCAGGCTTTTGTCTCTGGATGTTGTGTACGGGATAGCCGTGGATTGGAGCGGTGGCCTCAGGTACTGTGGACGAGTATCCCTCTCTGGGGATTTGTCCCAGCTCCCAAGAGTTTGGGGTCATTTTGTGGGAAGGGTGGAGTCGTGTTGTCTGGCTCATGGGTCTCTCCAAGAAAGGGATTCCAGAGCACAGCTCCAGGTACGGGCGGGGCGACTGGAAAATTCAAACAGTGGTGAGGATTGGGTGCATAGGGGCTTGGCAAGCCCCATATGTGGGCTCTTGGTCCAGGCCCTGACAGGCCTTTCTTTGACATGGGGCTCATGCTGAGGGTCACAGTGTGAATTTGTGCCCAAGCAGCACTCAAGTTTTGGCGTGGCATCAGGGGCCATGAAGGTTTCTCCCACCCTGAAGGTGTGACTCCATGCCAAGAGCAATCTTGACATCCATGGGGAAGGAGGAGTTCTGTTTTGTGCTTGCTATACCCAGCTGTGTGGAGAATTGATATAATGTCTAGGATCAGATATCTGAAAACCAAGGTTAGGATGAGGTGACGGCAAAGACCATGGCATGTCCGAAGTGCTGGGTGTGCGGCCAGCTGTCTCCTTGTCTGTCTGGACGTCTGGCTTCAGGCTGTGTCAGGCAGAGCATGAGTGCCCAGAGCAGCCTATCCAGTTCGGGTACCGTCGAGGCCCGAGCAGGTTGATCCTCATCTGGGTTTTCTGGAGAGCCCCACAGGGAAACGTTTTTCTTCCGTTGGGCAGACACTGGGCTGGGTTTTGGTTCCGGAGTTCCTAGTCCGGAGGGCTTGTTTGCCAGGAGTGTGAGGAAGGAAGTCGGAAAACACAAGCTAGCCTGAGGTTTGGGACCGAGGGCACGGCAGGCCCACTCTGCAGAGGCTGAATCGAGATCTCCTGCACTGAGGTCATGTCAACTATGAGACGTGCCTCAGGCTAGAGTTCTTGTCCAGCATGGCCTCTTCCTGAAGGGTGTGGGGGCTTCATGAGGCCAGAAAGTTTTGGCTACGATGGGATTTGTGAACTGCTCCAAAACTGAAGGTTACCTTCTGCACGACAGTCGAGTCCTATTGGATGGTTCCAAGAGGCCCCATATGGAAAGACTCGAGAGCAGGTGTCTAAGCATGGATGCCTGGGAACGCCACCTCACATTCCCACTCTTTAGTCAGGACAAGGCAGGCTCAATCTGCGGGCTCCTGGGTGAGCTACCCAGAGGGGAGAGTTGAAATGGACTCTCCTGAAGATGAGTCCTACTGTGGCTTGGTGGCCTGGGAGACCTTGGAATGTGGAGGTGGCTCAGGGACTCTGCAGGATTCTCCAACATGAGGTGTTTGACACGGCTCCAACAAGGAAACTTCCCATGTGGAGACGAGAGGAGTTCTGTTCCGTGCCTTGGGTTAGGGTTAGTGGCAATGTTATCACAGGCCCAATGCATAGACATGGATGGCAGCTCCTCAGGCACTGTTAATCGGGTGACTCAAAGGCAGAATCACAGGTTTTTTCTCTGTATTGTGTGCAGGATGGCCTCAGAATGCAGTTGTGGCCTCATGGGTCCATGGGAGATTTTTCCTCTCTAAGGATCCTGGTGGCTCCCAATAGTTGGTTTCTTTTTCGGGGAAGGGAAGAATGCTTTTTTTCATGGTAGGGGTGCCCCAAAATATGGATTCCAGAGACCAACTCTGGGTTTGGTCCCTTGGAAAATCCCACCAAGTGTTAGGATTTGGGCCTAGTGGCTTACCAGGCCTGCATGCAGGATCCTGGAGGTGCAACTGAGAGGGCTTGTTTGAAATCATTCTCAGGCTGAGGGTCACAATACTTGCTTATGCCCAGGTGGCCCTCATGAGTGGGCGTGGTCACATTGGCCATGCAGCTGGCTCCCACTTTGAGGGTTGGAAAACCATCCCAACAGCCAGAATCCTGCCATGGGGAAAGAGGAGTTCTCTATAGTGCTTTAGGTTCCCCCATTAGCGGGGATTCCAGCAAAGGTCTGGGGACAGAGGCCTGAATACCAAGGATGGGTAAAGATGATGGACATGGGCCATGGCCAGTATCAAATCGTGGATATGGGCCCCGATCACTGGGTGGCTGACACTAGGTCTTGGCTCAGGCTCTGTCAGACACAGCACTAGTGCCCAGGGCAGCCTATAAATTGGGGTTCCCTCAAGTGCCGAGCAGATTGATCCTCATGTATGGTTTCTGGGCAGACACACCAGGCCCTTCTTGTTTGTAAGGGGAAGGCAGAATGCTGCTTTGTGGCTCTAGAATTCACTATCAAGAGGGCTTCTGGACCAGGAGGCTGAGGATGGAATTGTAAACCTAAGCTATGGTTACATTCTGTATCAAGCAAAAGGAATTTCCAGTGTGCAATGTTTGAATCCAATATTCAGCACTTGAGTGAGGGTGGATGTCAGATATTTGCTCATGCTGGAGTTTGTGTCTATGATGACACAAAAATGGAGGGGTGGCGTCAAGAGGTTATGGAGGATTTCCCAATCTGGTGTTTTTGAGATGCTCCAAACAGCAAGGTTTCCTTCTACCAGACAGGGGCAGTCTCACATGGTTAATGTGGGCCCCACCCTCTGGGTTGCTGACACGAGGTAGGGGCTCAGGCTCTGTCAGACACAACACTAGTGGCTAGGGCAAACTATAAATAGGGGTTCCCTCCTGGGCTGAGTATATTGATCTTCATGTGCAGTTTATGGGCAGACTCACCAGGTCCTTCTATCTATGAAGAAGGCAGAATGTTGCGTTGTGGCTCCAGAATTCCCTATCAAGAGATATGGCAGACCAGTAGGGTGAGGATGAAATTGTAGTCTGAAGCTAGGCTTAAATTCATTGCAAAGCGAAAGGCAGTTCCAGTGTGCAGCAGCTGATTCCAATATCAGCGCCTGAATATGGGCGGATGTCAGATGTTTGCTCAGGCTGGAGTTTGTGTCTACGATGACCAACAAATGGAGAGGTGGCGTCAAGAGGCCATGGAGGATTTCCCACCCTGGGGCTCAGGGGCCATAATTTGTATCATAAGTTGGTATTCCAGAAGAGGCCTCTGAGGACAAGTGCCTGAAAAGTTAATCCCTCTTCCAATGAGGTCCTAGGGCCATGTCAGGTTCAATTATCTGACTCAGGACCATTGATTTGGGTGTCTGCCTGGATGGAGGTGATCAGGGTGTTTCAGACTGTGCATTTGCATCCAGAGCAGCCTCCAATATTGGGATGTGCTCAGGAGCCTTCCAGGTTTCTCCTAATCAGGAGGGTTTGGGCAACTGTGATGGGCCCAGTTTCCTTGGGGATGGCAAGCACAGTCTTGTGGTGTGACTCTAGGGGCCCCATCCTGGAGGACATGTGAGCAATGGTTTTTAGAGAGAGATCTGCAAACACAAACTCGGGATAAGGTTAATGGAGAGGTGTTCACAGCCCCAATTCAAAGATCTGGAGGGCAGCACGTCAGGAACTGTAAATCAGGTGACTCAAAGCCAGTAGCACAGTCTCTTGTATCTGGATAGCATATCCACGCTGGCCTCGGAATACAGGTGTGGACTCATGGGACCATGGGAGATTCTTCTTCTCAAGGATCCTGGGGGATCCCATTAGTTTGGTGGCTTTCTCAGGGAAGTGAAGAGTGCTGTTTTCCATCTTAGGGGTGCCTCAAAACAGGGATTCCAGTGACGGGCTCTGGGTATGTGCACATGGAACATCCCACGATGTGTTAGGATTTGGGCTTAAGGGCATATCAGGCCTGCAATGAAGGATCCTGGAGGTGCAACTAAGAGCATTTTTTTGAAGGCTTGATCAAGCTGAGGGTTACAATGGCTACTTGTGCCCAGGGCAGCCCTCATGAGTGGGCATTGTCTCCTTGGCCATGCAGCTGGCTCCCACTTTGAGGTTTGGACACCCATATCAACAGCCAGGATTCCTACCATGGGGAAGGAGGAGTTCTCTATTGTGCTTTAGGTTACCCCATTGGTAGGGATTGCATAAAAGGTCTGGGGACAGGTGCCTGAATACCAAGGATGGGTAGAGATGATGGACTTGGGCCCTGGCCAATCTCACATGCTGGATATGGGCTCATATCTCTGGGTGCCTGAAACTAGGTCTTGGCTCAGGCTCTGTCAGACACAGTACTAGTACTAGTACTAGTACTAGTGCCCAGGACAGCCTATAAATCAAGGTTCCATCGAGTGCCAAGTAGATTGATCCTCATGTGGAGTTTCTGGGAAGATTCACCAGGCCCTATTTCTTTCTAGTGGGAATGCAGAATGTTGCCTTGTGGCTCCAAATTCCCTCTCTAGAGGGCTTGCAGACCAGGAGGCTGAGGATGGAATTCTAAACCCAAGCTATTGTTAAATTCAGTGTCAAGTGAAACGCAGTTCCAGTGTGCAGTGGTGGAAAAGAAAATGCAGAATCTAAATAACGGCAGATTTCAGATGTTTTCTCATGCTGGAGTTTTTGTCTATGATGACTGACAAATGGAGGGGTTGTGTCAAGGGCCATGGAGGATTTCTCCTGCTGGTGCTTCTGAGATGCTCCAAACAGAGGGTTCCCTTCTACTGGTCAGTGGCAGTCTGGTTTGTTTGCTCCAGGGTCCCACATGTGGAAAGAATCAGTAGAAGAGCACTCCCACATGGATGCCTGGAAAGCACACCTCCACTGACCATATCAGGTGAGGAACATGGCAGGTTCATTCTGGTGGCTCTGGGGCGAATTACCAAGGACTTGAAGTGACATGGAATCTCATGAAGATGGATCACAATGCTGTTTGTTTGTTACCAGAGAGATCTTAGAATGTGCTGGGGGCTAAGGGGCTGTGCATAATTCATATACCCCGACCCTTGACACAAGTTGAAGAGCACGAATTCCATCTGGGGACAGGAGATATTCTATTGTGGGGTTCAGGGACCAATCTTCTGACTCAGGACCATTGACTTGGGTGTCTTCCTGGATGGAGGTGATCAGGGTGTTGCACACTGTGCATTTGTGTCCAGAGTGGCCTCCAATATTGGACTGGGCTCAGGGGACTTGCAGGTCTCTCCTAATCTGGAGGGTTTGGGCAACTGTGATGGACACAGTTTCATTGGGGATAGCAGGATCTTTCCTGTGGTGTGGCTACAGAGACCCATCATAGAGGGCATGTGAGCCATGGTTTTGGGAAAGAAGTCTGCAAACACAAACTTGGGGTAGGGTTAATGGCGAGGTGGTCACAGGCCCAATGCGTAGGTCTGTAGGGCAGCTCGTCTGGAACTGTAAACCAGGTGATTCGAAGGTGGTAGCACAGTCTCTTGTATCTGGATTGTGTGTCCCGGATGGCCTCGGAATGAAGGTGTGGTCTTATGGAGCCCTGGGAGATTTTTCCTCTCTACGCATCCTGGCAGCTCCTAATAGTTTTCTCAGGGGAGGGAAGAGTGCTGTTTTCCATCATAGGGGTGCTTCAAAACAGAGATTCCAGAGACGGGCTCTGGTTATGTTGGCATGGAAAATCCCACGAAGTGTTAGGATTTGGTCCTAAGGGCATACCAGGCCTGCGATGCGGGACCCTGCAGAAACAACTGAGAGCATTTGTTTGAATGCATGCTAAGGTTGAGGGACACAATGCCTGCTTTGGCCCAGGCAGCCCTTATGATTGGGCGTTGTCTCATTGGCCATGCACCTGGTTCTAATTCTGAGGGTTGGGCACCCATAGCAACAGCCAGGCTTCCTGCCATGGGGAAGGAGGAGTTCTCAATTGTGCTTCAGGTTCCCCCACTGGTAGGGATTCCAGCAAAGATCTGGGATAGTTGCCGGAATACCAAGGATGGGTAGAGATGACTGGGCCATGGCCAGTCCCACATGCTGGATAAGGGCCCCACACTCTGGGTGGCTGGCACGAGGTTGGGGTTCAGGCTCTCTCAGACACAGCGCTAGTGGCCAGCGCAAAGTATAAATCGGGGTTTCCTCGAGGGCCAAGTAGATTGATCTTCATGGGGAGTTTCTGGGCAGACTCACCAGGCCCTTCTTCTTTCTATGGGGAAGGCAGAATGTTGCGTTTTGTCTCCCTAATTCCCTCTCAAGAGGACTTGCAGTCCAGTAGGGTGAGGATGGAATTGTAAACCCAAACTATGCAAGAATACAGTGTCAAGTGAAAGGTATTTCCAGTGTGCGTGACTGATTCGAATATCCAGCACCTGAGTAAGAGCAGATGTCAGATGTTTGCTCATGCTGGAATTTGTGTCTATGATGACTAACAAATGGAGGGTTGGCATCAAGAGAATGTGGAGGACTTCCCAGGCTGGGGCTTGTGAGATGCTCCAAACAACCAAGGTTTCCTTCAACCTGACAGGAGCAGTCTTATTTGTTTGCTCTAGGGTTCCCTATGTGGAATTTTTGTGTAGCAGAGAACTACCTCTTGGATGCCTAGAAAGCACACGTCCATTGACCTTTGTACCTGAGGAACATGGCAGATTCGTTTCATGGCTCTTGGGCAAAGTACCAACACCTTGAGTTGGCATCAAGTCTCAGGAAGTTGGGTCACAATGCTGGTTTGTTACCAGGGAGATCATAGAAGGTGCTGGGGCTAATGGGTCATGCAGGATCCATCTACCCTGAAAGTTGGACATAGATCCAAGAGCACATTTTCCTTCTGGAGACAGGAGATGTTCTGTTGTGGGAATCAGGGACCACATGTTGTATCATAACTTGGTATTCCAGAACAGGACTCTGAGAACAGATGTCTGAAGACCCAATCTAGGGTTCCAGTGAAGTCCTAGGGGCATGTCAGGTTCAATCATCTGACTCAGAACCATTGACTTGGCTTTCTGCCTCGATGGAGATGCTCAGGGTGTTTCAGACTGCACGTTTGCATCCAGAGCAACCTCCAATATTGGGGTGGGTTCAGGGACCTGGCAGGTTTCTCCTAATCTGGAGGGTTTGGACAACCTGATGGGCACAGTTTTCTTGGGGAAGGCAGGAACTTTCCTGTGATGTGGCTTGAGGGACCACATCCTGGTGGGCATGTAAGCCATGGTTTTGGGAGAGAAGTCGGCAAACACAAACTGGGGTTAGGGTTAGTGTCGAGATGATCACAGGCCCAATGCATAGACATGGAGGGCAGCTCGTCAGGAAATGTAAATAGGATGACTCGAAGGCGGTAGCAAAGACTTTTCTCTCTGGATTGTGTGGACAGGATGGCCTCGGAATGCAGGTTTGTTTTCATGGGTCCATGGGAGATTTTTTCTCTCTAAGGATCCTGGCGGCTCCCAATAGTTTGGTGCCTTTCTCAGGGAAGGGAAGAGTGCTGTTTTCCATCTTAAGGGTGCCCCAAACAGGGATTCTGAGATGGACTCTGGGTCTGGGCACCTGGAAAATCCCACCAAGGGTTAGGATTTGGGCCTAGGGGCATACCAGGCCTGCAATGCTGGTACTGGAGGAGCAACTGAGAGTGTTTGTTTGAAAACATGCTCAGGCTGAGGATCACCATGCCTGCCTGTGCCCATGTCGGCCCTCAGGAGTGGGCATGGTCTCCTTGGCCATGCAGCTGGCTCCCACGCTGAGGGTTGGACAACCAATATTCCTGCCATGGGGAAGGAGGTGTTCTCTATTGTGTTTCAGGTTCGCCATTGGCAGGAATTCCAGCAAAGTTTGGGGGACAGATGACTGGATACCAAGGATGGGTACAGATGATGGCCCAGGGCCATGGCCGATCTCTCATGCTAAATATGGGCCCTCAACTCTGGGTGGCTGACACGAGTTCGGGGCTTAGACTCTGTCAGACACAGCACTAGTGGTCAGGGAAATCTATTAATCAGGGTTGCCTCGTGGTCTGAGTAGATTGATCCTCATGTGAGGTTTCTGGGCAGACTCAACAGGTCCTTTTTCTTTCTATGTGGAAGGCAGAATACTGCGTTGTGGCTCCAGAATTCCCTATCAAGAGATATTGTGGACCAGTGTGGTGAGGATAGAATAGTAATACAAAGCTATGGTTAAGTTCAGTGAAAAGCAAAAGGCAGTTCCAGTGTGCAGCTGCCGTTTCGAATATCCAGCACCTGAGTAAGGGTGGATGTCAGATGTTTGCTCACACTGGAGTTTGTGTCTGTGATTACCCACAAATGGAAGGTTGGCGTCAAGAGGCCATGGAGGATTTCCCATGCTGGGGCTTGTGAGATGCTCCAAATAGCAAAGTTTCTTTCTACCGGACAGGAGAAGTCTGGTTTGTTTTCTCTGGTTTCTCTATGTGGAAAGTTTTGTAGCAGAGAACCCCACAGGGATGCCTGGAAATCACCCCTCTATTGACCATTGCACCTGAGGAACATGGCAGGTGCATTCTGGTGGCTCTGGGGCAATATATCGAGACCTTGAGTTGACATGGAGTCTGATGAAGATGGGGCACAATGATGGTTTGTTACCAGGAATATCATAGAATGTGCTGGTTGCTAAGGGGCCATTCAGGATCCAAATACCCTAAGGGTATGACACAATTCCAGGAGCATGGCTTCCTTTTTGGGGAGGACATATTCTGTTCTGTGGCTCAGGGACTATATATTTTATCATAAGTTGATATTCCAGAGCAGGCCTCTGATGACAGATACCTGTAAACCTAATCTAGTGTGCCAATGAAGTCCTCGGGGCATGTCAGGTTCAATCTTCTGACTCAGGAGCATTGACTTGGGTGTCTGCCTGTATGGAGGGGATCAGGGTGTCTCAGACTGTGCATTTGTGCCCAGAGCGGCCTCCATTATTTGGCTGCGCTCAGGGGCCTTGCAGGTTTCTCCTAATCTAAAGGTATCAGGCAAAAGTGATGGGCACAGTTTCCTTGAGGATCTCATGCACAGTCTTGTGGTGTGGCTTCAGATGCCAGAACCTGGAGGTCATGTGAGCCATGGTTTTAGGAAGGAAGTCTGCAAACACAAACTCAGTTTAGGTTAATGGCAAGGTGATTGCAGGCCCAAAGCATAGACCTGGAAGGCAGCTCGTCAGGAACTGTAAATCCGATGACTCAAAGGTGATAGCACATGATATGTATCTGGATTGTATGTCCAGGATGGCCTCGGAATGCAGGTGTGTTCTCATTGGTCTATGGCAGATTTTTCCACTCAAGGATCCTGGTGGCTACCAAGAGTTTGGTGACTATCTCGGGGAAGGGAAGAGTGCTGTTTTCCATCTTAAGGGTCCCCCAAAATAGGGATTCCAGAGATGGGCTCTGTGTCTGGGCCCCTGTAAAATCCCACCAGGGTTAGGATTTGGGCCTAGGTGTGTACTAGGCCTGCAATTCGGGGTCCCAGAGATGCAATTGAGAGCGTTTGGTTGAAAGCATGCTCAGGCTGAGGTCACAATGCCTGCTTGTGCCCGGGTAAGCCATCATGAGTGCACATGGTCTCCTTGGCCATGGAGCTGCCTTCCACTTTGAGGGTTGAGCAACTATCCCAACTATCAGAATACCTTCCATGGGGAAGGAGGAGTTCTCTATTGTGCTACAGGTTTCCCCAATGGCAAGGATTTCAGCAAAGGTGTGGGTACAGATGCCTGAATACCAAGAATAGAAGAGAAGACAGACTTGGGCCATAGCTGGTCTCACATGCTGTATATGGGCCCTGATCTCTCAGTGGCTGACACTAGGTCCTGGCTCCGGCTATGTCAGACACAGCACTAGTGCCCAGGGCAGCCTATGAATCAGGGTTCCGTCTAGCACCGAAAAGATTGACCATCATATGGAGTTTCTGGGCAGACTCTCCAGGCCCTTTTTCTTTCTATGGGGAAGGCAGAATATTGTGTTGTAGCTCCAGAATTCCCTCACAATAGGGCTTGTGGACCAGTAGGCTGAGGATGGAATTGTAAACCCAAGCTATGGCTTAATTCAGTCAAACTAAAGGCAATTCCAGTGTGCAGCAATCGAATTGAAATCCAGCACCTGAGTAAGGGCGGATGTCAGATGTTTGCTCATGCTGGAGTTTGTGTCTATGATGACTGACAAATGGAGTGGTGGCTTCAAGAGGAAATGGAGGATTTCCCACGCTGGGGCTTGTGAGATGCTCCAAACAGAAGGTTTCCTTCTACCGGACAGGGGCATTCTGTTTTTCTGTCTCAAGGGTCCCCGCGAATTGCAAAGTTTGTGTAGCAGAGCACCCCCGTATGGTTGCCTGGAAACCACACCTCCACTGACCATTGCAGCTTAGGAACATGGCAAGTTCATTCTGGTGGCTCTGGGGCGAAGTACTAAGGGCTTATTTCTACATGGAATGTCATGAATATGGGTAACAATGCTGTTTTGTTACCTGGGAATTCTTAGCCTGTCATCTGTACACATCCTTGGTATTAAGGCAACTTTCCACAGACCTTTCCTGTAACCCTGCCAATGGGGGAACCTGAAGCACAATAGAGAACTCCTCTTTCCATTGCAGGAAGCCTTGCTGTTGCAATGGGTGTCCAACCCTCAAAGTGGGATCCAGCTATATGGCCAATGAGACTACGCACTCTCATGAGGGCCCCCCTGGGCACAAAGAGGCATGATGACCCTCAGCCTGAGCATGCTTTCAAACAAGCCCTCTCTGTTACACCATTAGGATCCTGCATTGCAGGCCTGGAATGCCCCTAGGCCCAAATCCTAACACTTGGTGGGATATCCAGGCACCCAGACCCAGAGCCCGTCTCTGGAATCCCTGTTTTGGCATAAGCCTAAGTTGGAAAACAGCATTCTTCCCTGTTTTGGAGCACCCCTAAGATGGAAAAGAGCACTCTTTTCTTCTCTGAAAAACCACCAATCTATGGAGATCCACCAGGATCCTTAGAGAGGAAAAGTCTCCCATTGAACCATGAGACCACGTCTACATTCAGAGCCCATCCTGGACACACAATCCAGATAGAAAAGCCTGTGCTACCAGCTTTCAGTCACCCTAATTATAGTTCCTGACGTGATGAATTCTAGGTCTATGCATTGGACCTGCGATCACCTTGCCACTATCCCTGACCCAAATTTGTGTTTGCAGACTTCCCTCCCAAAACCATGGCTCTCATATCCTCAAGGAGGTGGTCTCTGAAGCCTTACCACAGGACTGTGCCTGCCATCCCCAAGGAAACTGTGCCCATCACAGTTCCCCAAAGCCTCCAAGTTAGGAGAAACCTGCAAGGCCCCTGAGCCCACCCCAATAGTGGAAGTGGCTCTGGATGCAAATGCACAGTCTGAAACACCCTGATCACCTACATCCAGTCAGACAACCATATCAATGGTCCTTAGTAAGAAAATTGAACCTGATGGGCACCAAGGACATCATTGGATCTCTAGATTAGGTTGCCAGCATCAATCCTCAGAGGCCTGTTCTTGAATACCAAGTCAGGATACAACATATGTACCCTGAGCCACAAAACAGAACATCTCCTCTCCCAAGATGGAAACTGTGCACATCGACCTGTGCCAAACCCTCAACGTGGCCCATAGCCACCAATACATTCTAAGACCTCCCTTGTAACAAACCAGTTTTGGGACACATCTGTAAGAGATTCCAAGTCAACTCAAGGCCTTGGTACTTGGCACCAGAACCACCAAAACGAACCTGTCATGTTCCTCAGCTGCAATGGTCATTGGACGTGTGCTTTCCAGTCATCCATGCGGGAGGGCTCTGCTACGCAAACTTCCACTTGAGGGACCCTGGAGGAAAAAAAAAACAGACTCCTCCTGTCCATTAGAAGGAAACCTTGTTGTTTGGAGCATCTCACAATCTTAAGCGTGGGTAATCCTCCATTGCCTCCTGAAGCCACCCCTCCATTAGTCGTCATCCTAGACACAAACTCAAGTGTGAGCAAATATCTGACATCTGCCCTTACTCAGGTGCTGGATATCTCGTATAAGCTGCTGCACATTGAAACTGACTTCCGCTTGGCACTCAATTTAAGCATAGCTGGTGTTTACAATTGCATTCTCACCCTATTTGTCCCCAAACCCTCTTGATAGGGAATTCTGGATCCATAAGGCAGCATTCTGCCTGCCCCACAGAAAGAAGTGCTTCGTGAGTCTGGCCAGAAACCCTACATGAGGATCAATTTACTCGGCCCTGGAGAGAACCCGAATATATAGACTTCTCTGGCCACTAGTGCTGTGTCTGACACAGCCTGAGCCCAGACCTCGTGTCAGCCACCCAGAGAGCGGGGCCCATATCCAGCATGTGAGAACGGCCATGGCCCAAATCTGTCATCTCTATGCATCCTTGGTATTCAGGCATCTGTCCCCAGACCTTTGCTGTAATCCCTGCCTATGGGGGAACATGAAGCACAATAGATATTTCCTCCTTCCCCATGGCTGGAAACCTGGCCATTGGAATGTGTGTCCATCCCTCAGTGTGGGAGCCAGAAAATGGACAATGGGACCACGCCCACTCCTGAGGGCCACCCTGGGCACAAACAGGCATTGTAATGCTCAGCCTGAGCATGTTTCCAAACAAGCCCTCTCAGTTGCACCACCAAGATCCTGCATTGCAGGCCTGGTCTGCCCATAAGCCCAAATCCCAACCCTTGGTGGGATTTTCCAGGCGCCTAGACCCAGAGCCCATCTCTGGAATCTCTGTTTTGGGGCACACCTAAGATCAAAAATAGCAGTCTTCCCATACCAAAAAGTCATCAAAATATTGGGAGCCGCCTGTATCCTTAGAGGAAAAATCTCCCATGGACCCATGAGGCCACAGCTACATTCTGACATCACCCTAGACACACAATCCAGATATAAAAGCCTGTGCTTCCGCCTTCGGGTCATTCCAGTTACTGTTCCTGACGAGTAGCCTTCCAGGTCTACACATTGCCCTGCGATAACCTAGCCACTAAACCTAACCCAAGTTTGTGTTTGCAGACTTCCCTCCCAGGACCATGGCTCACATGCCCTCCAGGGTGGAGTCTCTGGAGCCACACCACAGGACTGTGCTTGCCATCCCCATGGAAATTGTGCATGTCAGTTAACCAAACCCTCCAGAGTTGGTTGAAACATTCAAGGCCCCTGTGGCCACCCCAATATTGGAGGTTACTCTGGACATAAGTGCACAGTCTGAAACTCCCTGATCACCTACATTCTGGCAGACACCCAAGTCAACTGTCCTAAGTCTGAAGATTGAACCTCTCATGCCCCTGGGACTCATTGGAACCCTAGATTAGGTTGTCAGGCATCTGTCTTCAGAGGCCTGTTCTTGAATAGGAACTTATGATACGGCATGTGGTCCCTGAGCCACAAAACACTACATCTCCTGTCCCCAGAAGGTAACCGTGCTCTTCGACCTGTGTTAAACCCTCAGGGTAGGAGAATCCTGCAGGCACCTTAGCCACCAACATATTCTAAGATCTACCTGGTAAAAAAAAAACCAGCATTGTAACCCATCTTCAAGAGATTCCATGTCAACTCAAGACCTTGGTGCTTCGCCCCAGAAGCACCGTAAAGAACCTGCATGTTCCTCAGCTGCATTGGTCAATGGAGGTGTGCTTTCCAGGCATCCATGTGGAAGGGCTCTGCTACCCATACTTTTCACATGGGGGGCCCTGCAGAAAACATACCAGACTCTAACTGTCCAGTAGAAAAAACAACCTTGCTGTTTGGAGCATCTCACATGCATCAGCCTCTTGATGCCACTCCTCCATTCGGTCATCAGAGACACAAACTCCAGTGTGCGTAAACATCTGAAATCCACCTTTACTCAGGTGCTGGATATTTCATTTGTTGGCCACGATAGATACAAACTCTATCATGAGCAGACATCTGACCCTCGCCTGTACTCAGATGCTGGAGATCTCGAAAAAAACCACTGCACATTGGAACGGCCATGTTCTCGGCACTGAGATTAAGCATAGATTGTGTTTTCTGCCTTCTGTTCTCACACTCCTCGCCTTCAAGTCCCCCATATTGGGAATTTGGGAGCCACAATGCAGCCTTCTGCCTGCCCACCAGAAAAAAGAGGTGCCCTATGGGTCTGCGTGAAACTCCATATAAGGTTCCACCAGCACAGCCCTCTATAGCACCACAATATCATAGGCCACCTTGTGAACTAATGCTTTGTCTGACACAGCTCGAGCCCCGACCTCCTGGTAGCCACCTAGATAGCGGGACCCATATCTGGCAGGTGTGACCTGCCTTGACCTGAGTCCTTCATCTCAAACCAACCTGGTTATTCACGTACCAGTCCCAGAACATAGCTCAAATTACTGTGCATGGGGGAATCTGAAGCACAAAAGAGTACTCCTCCTTCCTCATAGAAGGAAAATTAAATGTTGATATGGTGGTCCAACCCTCATATTGGGATCCAGGTGCATGGAACAAGAGCCAATGCCCACTCAGGATGGGCATCTGGGCACAAACAGGCATTGTGACCCTTACCCTGAAACCCATTTCCAACAAGTCTCCATGGGATCTGAACCACAGCCCCACAGAGCCAGGCAGTCAAGCCTCTAGGCCCAAATACTAAGCCTTTGTAGGGTTATCCAGGCACAGGGACCTATAACCCATCTCTGGAATCCCTGTGTTGACGGGAACCGTGAAACAGTAAACCACGCTCTCTCCTTCGCAGTGAGACACCAAACTCTTGGGTGCTGGACAGAATCCCCAGAGAGGTAGAATATTCCATGGACACATGAGGACACCCCACCATTCCAAGGCCATCCTAGACACAATCCAGACAGAAAAGCCTTTGCTCCTGCCTCCCAGCCACACGAATTTCAAATCCTGAGGAGCTGCCCTCAGCGTCTGCAGATCGGGGCTGCCATCACCTCCCTCCTAATTGATACACAATTTTGTGTCTGAAGACTTTGGTCCCAGAGCCCTTAACCACATTCCCTGCAGGATGGGGCTGACAGAACCACACTACATCACTGGGCCTGATCTCTGGATGAAATTCTGCCGTCTCAGTTGCACAAACCCTCCAGATTAGGAAAAGCCTGCAAGGCCCCTGAGCCCACCCCAATTTCATAGGCCACTCTGGAAAAAATGCACAGTCTGACACAGCCTGAGCATCTACCTCCAGGAAGACTCACAGGTCAAAGTCCCTAAGTCCGAAGGTTGAGGATGACATGCCCCTACAACCTCATAAGAACCCTAGCCTAGATATTCAGGCCTCTGTGCCCAGAGGCCTGGTCTTGAAATCCAACATATGATCCGACATGTGGTCCCTGAGCCATACAAGAGAACCCCTCCTGTCCCGAGAAGGGAACCTGGCTCCTGGGAACTGGGTCTAACCCTCAGGTAGGAGAATCCTGCATGGCCACAGATCCACAACCACATTCTTTTTTTTTATATAGATTTTATTTATTTATTTGACAGAGAGAGATCACAAGTAGGCATAGAGGAAGGCAGAGAGAGAGAGAGGAAGAATCAGGCTCCCTGCTGAGCAGAGAGCCCGATGCGGGACTCAATCCCAGGACCCTGAGATCATGACCTGAGCCGAAGGCAGCGGCTTAGCCCATTGAGCCACCCAGGCACCCTCACCACCACATTCTAAGGTCTCCCTGGACACCAAGCAGCATTGTGACTCATTAGACTGAGAACATCCGTCAACTTAGATCACTTGGAAATTTGAACAAAAACCAGCAGATCAAGCCTGCAATGTTCCTCAGCTGCAATGGTCATGCAAGGAAGACTTCCCAGGCCCCCATTCAGAGACCTCTGCTGTCGAATCTTTCTATATGGGGGACCCTGGAGCCTTGTAAGCGGACTTCCCCTGTCCCACAGTAGGACACCTTGCTGTTTGGAGCAACTCACAAGGTCCTGCTTGGGAAAATCTCCAAGAATTCTTGAGGCCACCCCACAATTCGTTGACCATCATGGATGCAAACCCAGCGTGAGCAGACATCTGACCCTCGCCCATACTCAGGTGCTGGAAATCTCAAAACAACCACTGCACAATGGAATGGTCCTGTGGTCGGCACTGAGCTTATCCCTGGCTTGTGTTTTCAGACTTCTGTCTTCACACTCCTCGCCTACAAGCCCTCCATATTGGGAATTCTGAAGCCACAGTGCAGCTTTCTGCCTGCCCACCACAAAGATGAAGTGCCCTATGGGTCTTCGCAGAAACCCACATGAGGATCCTCCTGCACGGCCCTCAATGGCACCCCAATATAATAGACCGACCTCTGCATAAATTGTCTGTCTGACACCGCCTGATCCCCGAACTCCTGTCAGCCACCCAGATAGTGGGCCCCATATCCTCCAGGTGGGTCCAACCTTGGCCTGAGGCCATCACCTTGAAGCAACCTGGATATTCAGGTACCTGTCCCAGACTTAGCTCAAATTCCTGCCCATAGGGGACTCGGAAGCACAAAAGAGTGCTCCTCCTTCCCCATGGCCAGAAAACTGAATGTTGAGATGGCTGTACAACCCTGAGTGGGAACCAGGTGCATGGTCCATGAGACCACGCCTACACAGGATGGGCAGCTGGGCACAAACAGGCATTGTGACCCTCAGAATGAGACCCCTTTCCAAAGATCCCCCTTGGGATCTGGACCATGAAACCCAAATCAAAGCTTTGGTTAAGTTTTCCCAGTGTCTGGACCCAGAAACCATCTCTGGAATCCCTGTTTGGACAGGATCCCAGAGATGGAATACAGTCTTTTCCTCTTCCCCAGAAAGAAATCAAACTCTTGGGTGCCAAGCAGAATCACCAGAGTGGAAGAATATCCCATGGACACATGAGGTCACCCCTCCATTTAGTGGCCATCCTAGACACAAAATCCAGACAGAAAAGCCTGTGCTCCTCCCTCCCAGCCACCTGAATTTCAAATCCCGAGGAGCTTCCCTCAGGGTCTTCAGATTCGGACTGCCAACACCTCACTCCTATCTCTTATCCGAGGTTGTGTCTAAAGTCTTTGGTCCCAAAGTCCTGACACACATGACCTCCAGGATGGGGCCTCGAGAAACACATGACATCACTGGCCCTGCTCTCCTGAGGAAACCCTGCCAGTCTCAGTTTCCCAAAATGTCCAGATTAGGAGAAAACTGCAAGGCCCCTGACTGCACCCCAATATCATAGGCCACTCTGGAAAAAGTGCACAGCCTGACACAGCCTCAGCACCTACCTCCAGGATGACATGCAGGCCAATGGCACTTAGTCCGAAGATTGAAACTTCCATGGCCCTAAAACCTCATCAGAACCCTAGCTTATGTTTTGAGGTCTCTCTCCGTAGAGGGCTGTTCTGGAAATTCAAGCATATGGTCCAACCTGTGGTCCGTGAGCCATACAAGAGCACACCTCCTGTCCCAAGAAGGAAACCTGGCTCCTGGGTACTGGGTCTAATCCTAAGGATAGAGAATCCTCAATGGTCAGAGAGCCGCCACAACATTCTAAGGTCTCCCTGGACATCAAGCAGCATTGGAACCTGTTAGACTGAGAACTTCCATCAACGCAAATCACTTGGAACTTGGAATCAGTGTCATTGGTTCAAGCTTACCCTGTTCCTCAGCTGCAATGGTAACAAGAGATTGGCTTCCCAGGCCTCCAATCAGAGAGCATTGCTATCGAATCTTCCATATGGGGGACCCTGGAGCCCTGTAAGAAGACTTCTGCTGTCCCTTAGTAGGACACCTTGATGTTTGGAGCAGCTCACAAGCTCCAGCTTGGAAAAACCTCCAAGAATTCTTGAGGCCTCCCCACCATTTGTTGGCCATCATGGATACAAACTCCAGCGTGAGCAGACATCTTCCCCTCGCCCAGGTGCTGAAGATCTCGAAACAACTGCTGTACATTGGAATAGACATGTGCTCGGCACTGAGCGTAACCGTAGCTTATGTTTTCATACTTCTGTCCTCACACTCCTCGCCTGCAAACCCTCCAACTTGGATATTCTGGAGCCGTAATGCAGCCATCTGCCTGCTCACCAGATAGAAGAAGTGAAGAAAGGGTCTGTGCAAAAATCCCCCATGAGGATCCAGTTGCACAGCTCTCAAAAGCACCCCAATATCATAGGCCGAACTCTCCATGAATGTTCTGTCTGACACAGCTCGAGCCCGAGCTCCTGACAGCCACCCAGAAAGCAGGCCTCATTTTCTGCAGGTGGGTCCTGCCTTGGCCCGAGGACCTCATCTCAAAGTGAACTGGGTATTCAGGCACCTGTCCCAGAACTTAGCTCAAATTCCTGCCCATGGGGGAACCTGAAGCATAAAAAAGTACACCTCCTTCCCCATGGCAGGAAAACTGAATGTTGAGATGGAAGTCCAACCCTCAGAGTGGGAGCCAAGTGCATAGCCCATGAGGTCACACCCACTCAGCATGGGCATCTGGGCAAAAACAGGCATTGTGACCCTCAGAATGAGACCCATTTCCAACAAGAACACTCGGGAGCTGTACCAGGAAAACATAGAGCAGGACCCTAGGCCCAAATCCTAAGCCTTGTTGCGGTGATCCAGGCTCCAGAACCCAGGACCCATCTCTGGAATGGCTGTTTGGACGGGATCCCTGACTCATAAAACTGCGCTCCTCCCATCCCCCAGAAATACACCAAACTCTTGGGTGCCGAGCAGAATTCCCAGAGAGGTAGAATCTCACATGGACCCATGAGGCCACCCCTCCATTTCGTGGCCATCATAGACAAACAAGTCAGACAGAAAAGACTGTGCTCCTGCCTCACAGCCGTCCGAATTTCATATCTGGAGATGCTTCGCTCAGGGTCTGAAGATTGGGTCTGCCATCACCTCGAGCTTAACTCTTACCCGAGTTTGTGTCTGAAGACTTTGGACCCAGAGTCCTGACCCATATGCCCTCCAGGATGGGGCCTCCAGGAACACACAACAGCACTGGGCCAGCTCTCCCAAGGAATGTCAGCCTGTCTCAGTTTCCCAACCCACCAGATTAAGAGAAAATTGCAAGGCCCCTAATACCACCCCAATTCCATAGGAAGCTCCAGAAAAAATGCATAGTCTGACACAGCCTCAGAATATACCTCCAGGAAGACACCCAGGTCAATGGGAAGGGATGAAATGGCCTAACCCATGGCAGGTTCGATGTGCTGGGTGTGAAGCCAACTGTCTCAATGTCTCTCACAAGGTCTGGGCTCAGGCTATGTAAGACAGAGCATAGTGTTTAGGGTAGCCTATGCAATTGGGGTGTTGCCGAGGGCTGAGCAGGTTGATTTTCATTTGGGGTTTCTGAGCAATGCCATAGACAATGTTTTTCTTTGGGGGGCAGGCAGAGTGCTTCGTTCTGGAACCAGAATTCCCAATCATGAGGGCTTTTGGGCCAGGAGTGCTAGGGTAGAGTCTGAAAACAAAACATAGGGTGAGGTGGGGAGCAGGCCCACTCTGCAAAGGCTGAAAGGATATCTCATGCATCTGAAGTCAGGCTGAGGATCAGACATTGGCTGAGGTTGGATTGTGCCCTTGATGGCACCTTCATGAAGCAGGTGCCTCATGAGGCCAACGAAGTTTTCCCACGCTGAGTTTGGAGGTTGCCACAAACCACAAGGTTTCCTTCTGCGAGACAGTCGAGTCCTGTTGAATGGCTCCAGTACATACCATACGGAAGGACTGAAGAGGAGGGTTCAAAGGATGGATCCCTGAACAACATGCCTCGCATTCCCTTTGGCCATTAACGACAAGATATGTTTGTTCTGCTGGCTCTGGGGCAAGCTAACCAGTGGGCTGAGTTGAAATGGCCTCTCCTGAGGATGCGTCATAATGTGGGTTTCTGTCCATGGAGACCTTGGAATGTGATGGTTGTACTGTGGCCCTGCGGAATTCTCCGACCAGAAGGGTTTGATACAGATCCAGTAAGAAAGCACTCCATGTGGAGACGAGAGAGGTTTGGTTTGGAGCCTCAGAAAAACCTAATATGCTGGTATAAGAAACCAGTCCTCTGAGGACAGACACATGAAAACTAAAGCTAAGGTTCATATTAAAGCCCAAGGGCCTGTCCATTTCAATCTTCTGTCTCTGGGGACACTGTCTGAAAGTCTAAGTGGTGATAATGGCTCAGCTGGAGTCAGAGTGCCCCTTTTAGTCCAGGGCAGCCTACACTATCAGGATGGCCTCAGGGGCCTTGGAACTTTTCCCTAACCTGTAGGGTTGTGGTCAATGGATTGGGCACACTTTCCTTGGATATGGCAGGCACAATCTTTCACTGTGGCTCCAGATACCCTAGCCTGGAGGGTGTGTGGGTCCAGGCTGTGGGCACATAAGTCTGAAAACAAAAACTCAGCTTATGAGTGGCGCCGAGGGTATGGCAGGCCGGATGTACAGATAGAGAGTGAGCTCCTTGGCTTGTGAATCAAGGGCGAGATTCCTTCAGGCTTTTGTGTCTGGATGCGTCCAGGATAGCCGTGGATTGTAGGGGGTGGCCTCAGTGACTGTGGACGAGTAACCTCTCTGGGGATTTGTCCCAGCTAACAGGAGTTTGGGGTCATTTTGTGGGAAGGGTGGAGTCCTGTTGTCTGGCTCATGTGTCTCTCCAAGAAAATGATTCCAGAGCAGAGCCCCAGGAACAGGGGGGAGACTGGAAAACTCAAACACTGGTGAGGATTGGGTGTATAGGGGCTTGGCACGCCCCATATGAGGGCTCTTGGTCAAGGCCCTGACAGGCCTTTCTTTGATATTGGGCTCATGCTGAGGGTCACAGAGTGAATTTGTGCCCAAGGCAGCACTCAAGTTTGGGCGTGGTTTCAGGGGAAATGAAGGTTTCTCCCACCCTGAAGGTGTGACTCCATGCCAAGAGCAAGCCTTACAGCCATTGGGAAGAAGGAGTTCTGATTTGTGCTTCAGATGCCCAACTGTGTGGGGAATTGATATAATATCTGGGTTTAGATATCGGAAAACCAAGGTTAGGAACAGATAACGGCATAAGACCATGGCGTGTCAGAAGTCCTAGGTGTGTGGCCAGCTGTCTCCTTGCCTGTCTGGACGTCTGGCATCAGGCTGTGAAAGGCAGAGCATTAGTGCCCAGAGCAGCCTATCAAATCTGAGTGCCGTCGAGGCAAGAGCAGGTTGATCCTCATCTGGGTTTTATGGAAAGCCCCACAAGGAAACGTTTTCTACCGGTGGGTAGTAACTGGGCAGGCTTGTGGTTCTGCAATTCCTACTCTGGAGGGATTGTTTGCCAGGAGTGTGAGGAAGGAAGTCTGAAAACACAAGCTAGCACGAGTTTTGGGACCGAGGGCACGGCAGGCCACTCTGCAGAGGCTGAATCAAGATCTCCTGCATTGCGGTCATGTCTACTATGAGACGTGCTTCAAGCTAGAGTTTTTGACCATGATGGCCTCTCCCTGAAGGATATGGGGGCTTCATGAGGCCCGGCAGGTTTGCCGTTTTCTCCTACACTGAAGGTTTGACTCACTGCCAGCAGCAAGGTTTCTTGCCATGGGGAAGGAGGGGTTTTGACTTATGCATCAGGTTCCCCCCTGTGCAGGGATTGGAGATAAGGTCTAGGTTCCGATGACTGAAAACCCAGGTTGGGAATGGATGGTGGCCTAAGGCAGTGGCGGGTCCAATGTGCTGGGTGTGCAGCCAGCTGTGTCAGTGTCTGTTGGAAGGTCTGGGCTCAGGCTTTTGCGAAAGAGCATCAGTGTTTAAGGTAGCCTATGCAATTGGGGTGTTGCCGAGGGCCAAGCAGTTTGATCCTCATTTGGGGTTTCTGTGCAGCACCATAGACAATGTTTTTCTCCTGGGAGGCAGGAACAGTGCTTCAGTGTGGCCCCAGAATTCCCAGTAGGGAGGGTTTGTGGGCCAGGAGTGTGAGGACGGAAGTCTGAAAACACAAGCTAGTGTGAGGATTGGAGCCAAAAGCAGAGCAGGCCCACTCTGCAGAGGCTGAATCAAAATCTCCTGCATCTGAAGTCAGGCTGAGGATCAGACGTTGGCTGAGACTGGAGTATGTGTCCATGATGGCACCTTCATGAAGCGGGGGCCTCATGAGGCCAAGGAAGTTTTCCCACGCTGAGTTTGGAGGTTGCTCCAAACCACAAGATTTCCTTCTGCGGGACATTTGAGTCCTGTTGCATGGCTCCAGGACATACCATACGGAAGGACTGGAGAGCAGGGTTCGAAGGATGGATCACTGTACAGCATGCCTCGCATTCCCTTTGGCCATAAGCGACAAAATATGTTTGATCTGCTGCCTCTGGGGCACGCTACCCAGGGGGCTGTGTTGAAAAAGCCTCTCCTGAGGATGCGTCATAATGTGCGTTTGGAGTCCATGGAGACCTTGGAATGTGCTGGTTGTTCAGTGGCCCTGCGGAACTCTCCTACCTGAAGGGTTTGATACATCCCCAGTAAGAAAGCACCCATGTGGAGACGAGAGAGGTTTGGTTTGGTGCCTCAGAAAAGCCCCGTGTGCTGGTCTACGAAAACAGTCCTCTGAGGACGGACACATGGAAACCAAAGAAAGGTTCAGATTAGGGCCTGGGGGCCTGTCCATTTAAACCTTCTGTCTCTGGGGACACTGTCTGAGAGTCTAAGTGGAGATAGTTGATCCGCTGGTGTCAGAGAGCCCCTCTTAGTCCAGGGTGGCCTCCACTATTGATGGCCTCAGGGGCTTGGAGCTTTTCCCTAACCTGTAGTGTTGTGGTCATGGATTGGGCACAGTTTCCTTGGAGAGGGCAGGCACAATTTTTCGCTGTGGCTCCAGAGGCCCTCGCCTAGGGGTTGTGTGTGTCCAGGCTGTGGGCACAGAAGTCTGAAAACACAAACTCAGCTTAAGAGTGGCGCCTAGGGTATGGCAGGCCTGATGTACAGCCCGAGAGGGAGCTCCGGGGCCTCTGAAACAAGGGCGAGTGGGAGGCGTACCTTCAGGCTTTTGTCTCTGGATGTTGTGTCCGGGATAGCCGTGGATTGGAGCGGTGGCCTCAGGGACTGTGGACGAGTATCCCTCTCTGGGGATTTGTCCCAGCTCCCAAGAGTTTGGGGTCATTTTGTGGGAAGGGTGGAGTCGTGTTGTCTGGCTCATGGGTCTCTCCAAGAAAGGGATTCCAGAGCAGAGCTCCAGGTACGGGTGGGGCGACTGGAAAATTCAAACCGTGGTGAGGATTGGGTGCATAGGGGCTTGGCAAGCCCCATATGTGGGCTCTTGGTCCAGGCCCTGACAGGCCTTTCTTTGACATGGGGCTCATGCTGAGGGTCACAGTGTGAATTTCTGCCCAAGCAGCACTCAAGTTTGGGCGTGGCATCAGGGGCCATGAAGGTTTCTACCACCCTGAAGGTGTGACTCCATGCCAAGAGCAAGCTTGACAGCCATGGGGAAGGTGGAGTTCTGTTTTGTGCTTGCGATACCCAGCTGTGTGGAGAATTGATATAATGTCTAGGTTCAGATATCTGAAAACCAAGGTTAGGAAGAGGTGACGGCATAAGTCCATGGCGTGTCCGAAGTGCTGTGTGTGCGGCCAGGTGTCTCCTTGTCTGTTTGGACGTCTGGCTTCAGGCTGTGTCAGACAGAGCATGAGTACCCTGAGCAGCCTATCCAGATCGGGTACCATCGAGGCTCGAGCAGGTTGATCCTCATCTGGGTTTTCTGGAGAGCCCCACAGGGAAACGTTTTTCTTCCGTTGGGCAGACACTGGGCTGGGTTGTGGTTCTGGAGTTCCTAGTCCGGAGGGCTTGTTTGCCAGGAGTGTGAGGAAGGAAGTCTCAAAACACAAGCTACCATGAGGTTGGGACCGAGGGCACGACAGGGCCACTCTGCAGAGGCTGAATCGAGATCTCCTGCACTGAGGTCATGTCAACCATGAGACTTGCCTCAGGCTAGAGTTTTTGTCCAGCATGGCCTCTTCCTGAAGGGTGTGGGGGCTACATGAGGCCAGGGAGGTTTGCCTACGATGGGATTTGTGAACTGCTCCAAACCTCAAGGTTTTTCCTTCTGCACGACAGTCGAGTCCTATTGGATGGTTCCAAGAGGCCCCATACGGAAAGACTCGAGAGCAGGTGTCTAAGCATGGATGCCTGGGAACGCCACCTCATATTCCCACTCTTTAGTCAGGACAAGGCAGGCTCAATCTGCGGGCTCCTGGGTGAGCTACCCAGAGGGGAAAGTTGGAATGGACTCTCCTGAAGATGAGTCCTACTGTGGCTTGGTGGCCTGGGAGACCTTGGAATGTGGAGGTGGCTCAGGGACTCTGCAGGATTCTCCAACATGAGGTGTTTGACACGGATCCAACAAGGAAACTTCCCATGTGGAGACGAGAGGAGTTCTATTCAGTGCCTCAGGAAAGCCCCATACCATGTTCTTCGAACCAAAGCCTCTGAGGAGTGACACCTGGGAACCACGCAAGAGTTGAGTTTAGGGCCTAAGGGCCTGTCCTGCTCAACCTTCTATCTCTGTTGACATCTGTGTTCATGCCTTCATGGAGGTAGCTGCTCAGCTTGTGTCCGAATGCCCCTGTGAGTCCAGTGAGGCTCCCAGTAGTGGGATGTCCTCGGGGGCCTTGAGGTTTCTCATATTCTGGAGGTGTTTGGCCAAAGGAATGGACACAGTTTCCCAGGAGACAGGGCGCATAGTCCTGTGGAATGGCTCCAGAGGACCCAGCCTAGAGGCTGTGTTTGCCAGGGCTGTGGGGTCAGATGGCTGAAAAAGCAAACTTGGCTCAGCTAGGGGCCAAGGTAATGGCAGGCCTGATCTCCAACCCGTGAGGGGAGATCCTCTGGATATCAAAGGAGAGCAAGTGAGAGGCAGTCGCTCAGGCTTTTGTATCTGGGTGTTGCGTTCACAGTGGCCCTTCATGGTTGGGGTTGCTTCAGGGGCCGAGGAACAGCCTTCCTCTCGGGGAATTGTCCAAGCTCCCAAGTGTTTGGGTTCATTCTGTGGGAAGGCAAGAGTACTGTTTTCTACCACAGGGGACCCACAGGAGAGGGACTCTAGAGCACAGCAGTGGGTTCCCTCAACTGGAATACAAACCATCTAGTTAGTCCTGGGTGCCTAAGGGCAAGGCAAGCCACATATGCGGGCTTTTGGTCCAGTCACTGAGAGGGGTTACTTGAATAAGGTACTCACGCTGAGGGCCACAATGTGTGTTTGTGCCCAAGGCGGCCCTCACGCTTGGGCGTGGCCTCATAGGCCATGCCGTTTTCTCCTACACTGAAGGTTTGACTCACTGCCAGCAGCAAGATTTCTTGCCATGCGGAATGAGGGGTTCTGACTTGTGCATCAGGTTCCCCCTGTGCAGGGATTGGAGATAAGGTCTAGGTTCTGATGACTGAAAACCCAGGTTGGGAATGGATGGTGGCCTAAGGCTGTGGCGGGTCCAATGTGCTGGGTGTGCAGCCAGCTGTGTCGGTGTCTGTTGGAAGGTCTGGGCTCAGGCTTTCGCGACAGAGCATCAGTGTTTAAGGTAGCCTATGCAATTGGGGTGTTGCCGAGGGCAAAGCAGTTTGATCCTCATTTGGGTTTTCTGTGCAGCACCATAGACAATGTTTTTCTCCTGGGAGGCAGGAAGAGTGCTTCAGTGTGGCCCCAGAATTCCCAGTAGGGAGGGTTTGTGGGCCAGGAGTGTGAGGACGGAAGTCTGAAAACACAAGCTAGGGTGAGGATTGGAGCCAAGGGCAGAGCAGGCCCAATCTGCAGAGGCTGAATCATAATCTCCTGCATCTGAAGTCAGGCTGAGGATCAGACGTTGGCTGAGGCTGGAGCATGTGTCCCTGATGGCACCTTCATGAAGCGGGGGCATCATGAGGCCAAGGAAGTGTTCCCACGCTGAGTTTGGAGGATGTCCCAAACCACAAGGTTTCCTTCTGCGGGACATTCGAGTCCTGTTGCATGGCTCCAGGACATACCATATGGAAGGACTGGAGAGCAGGGTTCGAAGGATGGATCCCTGTACAGCATGCCTCGCATTCCCCTTGGCCATAAGCGACAAAATATGTTTGATCTGCTGCCTCTGGGGCACGCTACCCAGGGGGCTGAGTTGAAATGGCCTCTCCTGAGGATGCGTCATAATGTGCGTTTGGGTCCATGGAGACCTTGGAATGTGCTGGTTGTTCAGTGGCCCTGCGGAACTCTCCTACCTGAAGGGTTTGATACATCCCCAGTTAGAAATCTCCCCATGTGGAGACGAGAGAGGTTTGGTTTGATGCCTCAGAAAAGCCCCGTGTGCCGGTCTACGAAAACAGTCCTCTGAGGACGGACACATGGAAACCAAAGAAAGGTTCAGATTAGGGCCTGTGGGCCTGTCCATTTCAACCTTCGGTCTCTGGGGACACTCTCTGAGAGTCTAAGTGGAGATAGTTGCTCCGCTGGTGTCAGAGAGCCCCTCTTAGTCCAGGGTGGCCTATACTATTGATGGCCTCAGGGACCTTGGAGCTTTTCCCTAACCTGTAGGGTTGTGGTCAATGGATTGGGCACACTTTCCTTGGAGAGGGCAGGCACAATCTTTCGCTGTTTGGTCCAGAGGCCCTAGCCTGGATGTTGTGTGGGTCCAGGCTGTGGGCACAGAAGTCTGAATACACCAACTCAGCTTATGAGTGGCGCCTAGGGTATGGCAGGCCGGATGTACAGCCCGAGAGGGAGCTCCTGGGCCTCTGAAACAAGGGCGAGTGGGAGGCGTTCCTTCAGGCTTTTGTCTCTGGATGTTGTGTCCGGGATAGCCGTGGATTGGAGCGGTGGACTCAGGTACTGTGGATGAGTATCCCTCTCTGGGGATTTGTCCCAGCTCCCAAGAGTTTGGGGTCATTTTGTGGGAAGGGTGGAGTCGTGTTGTCTGGCTCATGGGTCTCTCCAAGAAAGGGATTCCAAGGCAGAGCTCCAGGTACGGGCGGGGCGACTGGAAAATTCAAACCGTGGTGAGGATTGGGTGCATAGGGGCTTGGCAAGCCCCATATGTGGGCTCTTGGTCCAGGCCCTGACAGGCCTTTCTTTGACATGGGGCTCATGCTGAGGGTCACAGTGTGAATTTGTGCCCAAGCAGGACTCAAGTTTGGGCGTGGCATCAGGGGCCATGAAGGTTTCTCCCACCCTGAAGGTGTGACTCCATGCCAAGAGCAAGCTTGACAGCCATGGGGAAGGAGGAGTTCTGTTTTGTGCTTGCTATACCCAGCTGTGTGGAGAATTGATATAATGTCTAGGTTCAGATGTCTGAAAACCAAGGTTCGGATGAGGTGACGGCATAAGACCAAGGCGTGTCCGAAGTGCTGGGTGTGCGGCCAGCTGTCTCCTTGTCTGTCTGGACGTCTGGCTTCAGGCTGTGTCAGGCAGAGCATGAGTGCCCAGAGCAGCCTATCCAGTTCGGGTACCGTCGAGGCCCGAGCAGGTTGATCCTCATCTGGGTTTTCTGGAGAGACCCACAGGGAAACGTTTTTCTTCCGTTGGGCAGACACTGGGCTGGGTTTTGGTTCTGGAGTTCCTAGTCCGGAGGGCTTGTTTGCCAGGATTGTGAGGAAGGAAGTCTGAAAACACAACCTAGCGTGAGGTTTGGGACCGAGGGCACGGCAGGCCCACTCTGCAGAGGCTGAATTGAGATCTCCTGCACTGAGGTCATGTCAACTATGAGACGTGCCTCAGGCTAGAGTTCTTGTCCAGCATGGCCTCTTCCTGAAGGGTGTGGGGGCTTCATGAGGCCAGAAAGTTTTGCCTACGATGGGATTTGTGAACTGCTCCAAAACTGAAGGTTACCTTCTGCACGACAGTCGAGTCCTATTGGATGGTTCCAAGAGGCCCCATATGGAAAGACTCGAGAGCAGGTGTCTAAGCATGGATGCCTGAGAACGCCACCTCATATTCCCACTCTTTTGTCAGGATAAGGCAGGCTCAATCTGCGGGCTCCTGGGTGAGCTACCCAGAGGGGAGAGTTGAAATGGACTCTCCTGAAGATGAGTCCTACTGTGGCTTGGTGGCCTGGGAGACCTTGGAATGTGGAGGTGGCTCAGGGATCTGCAGGATTCTCCAACATGAGGTGTTTGACACGGCTCCAACAAGGAAACTTCCCATGTGGAGACGAGAGGAGTTCTGTTCCGTGCCTCAGGAAAGCCCCATACCCTGTTCTTCGAACCAAAGCCTCTGAGGAGTGACACCTGGAAACCAAAGCAAGAGTTGAGACTACGGCCGTAAGGCCTGTCCGGCTCAACCTTCTATCTCTGTTGACATCTGTGTGCATGCATTCTTGGATGTAGCTGCTCCGCTTGTGTCCGAATGCCCCTGTGAGTCCAGTGAGGCTCCCAGTAGTGGGATGTCCTCGGAGGCTTTGAGGTTTCTCATATTCTGGAGTTGTGTTGCCAAAGGAATGTACACAGTTTCCCAGGAGAGGGCAGGCACGGTCCTGTGGAATGGCTCCAGACGACCCAGCCTAGAGGCTGTGTTTGCCAGGGCTGTGGGGACAGATGTCTGAAAAAGAAAACTTGGCTCAGCTAGGGGCCAATGTAATGGCAGGCCTGATCTCTAGTGCGTGAGGGGAGATCCTGTGGAAATCAAAGTAGGGCAAGTGGGAGGCAGTCACTCAGGATTTTTCTCTGGGTGTTGCGTTTACAGTGTCCAGTCAGGGTAGGGGTTGTCTCAGAGGCCGAGGAAGAGCCTTCCTCTCAGGGGATTGTCCAAGCTCCAAGTGTTTGTGTTCATTCTGTGGGAATGAAGAGTACTGTTTTCTGCCACAGGGAACCCCCCAGGAGAGGGACTCTAGAGCACAGCAGTTGGTTCCCTCAACTGGAATACAAACCATCTAGTTAGTCCTGGGTGCCTATGGGCAAGGCAAGCCACATATGCGGGCTTTTGGTCCAGTCACTGAGAGGGGTTACTTGAATAAGGTACTCAAGCTGAAGGCCACAATGTGTGTTTGTGCCCAAGGCGGCCCTCACGCTTGGGCGTGGCCTCATAGGCCATGCCGTTTTCTCCTACACTGAAGGTTTGACTCACTGCCAGCAGCAAGATTTCTTGCCATGCGGAATGAGGGGTTCTGACTTGTGCATCAGGTTCCCCCTGTGCAGGGATTGGAGATAAGGTCTAGGTTCTGATGACTGAAAACCCAGGTTGGGAATGGATGGTGGCCTAAGGCAGTGGCGGGTCCAATGTGCTGGGTGTGCAGCCAGCTGTGTCGGTGTCTGTTGGAAGGTCTGGGCTCAGGCTTTTGCGACAGAGCATCAGTGTTTAAGGTAGCCTATGCAATTGGGGTGTTGCCGAGGGCAAAGCAGTTTGATCCTCATTTGGGTTTTCTGTGCAGCACCATAGACAATGTTTTTCTCCTGGGAGGCAGGAAGAGTGCTTCAGTGTGGCCCCCGAATTCCCAGTAGGGAGGGTTTGTGGGCCAGGAGTGTGAGGACGGAAGTCTGAAAACACAAGCTAGGGTGAGGATTGGAGCCAAGGGCAGAGCATGCCCAATCTGCAGAGGCTGAATCATAATCTCCTGCATCTGAAGTCAGGCTGAGGATCAGACGTTGGCTGAGGCTGGAGCATGTGTCCCTGATGGCACCTTCATGAAGCGGGGGCATCATGAGGCCAAGGAAGTGTTCCCACGCTGAGTTTGGAGGATGCCCCAAACCACAAGGTTTCCTTCTGCGGGACATTCGAGTCCTGTTGCATGGCTCCAGGACATACCATATGGAAGGACTGGAGAGCAGGGTTCGAAGGATGGATCCCTGTACAGCATGCCTCGCATTCCCCTTGGCCATAAGCGACAAAATATGTTTGATCTGCTGCCTCTGGGGCACGCTACCCAGGGGGCTGAGTTGAAATGGCCTCTCCTGAGGATGCGTCATAATGTGCGTTTGGGTCCATGGAGACCTTGGAATGTGCTGGTTGTTCAGTGGCCCTGCGGAACTCTCCTACCTGAAGGGTTTGATACATCCCCAGTTAGAAATCTCCCCATGTGGAGACGAGAGAGGTTTGGTTTGATGCCTCAGAAAAGCCCCGTGTGCCAGTCTACGAAAACAGTCCTCTGAGGACGGACACATGGAAACCAAAGCTCAGGTTCAGATTAGGGCCTGTGGGCCTGTCCATTTCAACCTTCGGTCTCTGGGGACACTCTCTGAGAGTCTAAGTGGAGATAGTTGCTCCGCTGGTGTCAGAGAGCCCCTCTTAGTCCAGGGTGGCCTATACTATTGATGGCCTCAGGGACCTTGGAGCTTTTCCCTAACCTGTAGGGTTGTGGTCAATGGATTGGGCACACTTTCCTTGGAGAGGGCAGGCACAATCTTTCGCTGTTTGGTCCAGAGGCCCTAGCCTGGATGTTGTGTGGGTCCAGGCTGTGGGCATAGAAGTCAGAATACACAAACTCAGCTTATGATTGGCGCCTAGGGTATGGCAGGCCGGATGTACAGTCCGAGAGGGAGCTCCTGGGCCTCTGAAACAAGGGCGAGTGGGAGGCGTTCCTTCAGGCTTTTATCTCTGGATGTTGTGTCCGGGATAGCCGTGGATTGGAGTGGTGGCCTCAGGTACTGTGGACGAGTATCCCTCTCTGGGGATTTGTCCCAGCTCCCAAGAGTTTGGGGTCATTTTGTGGGAAGGGTGGAGTCGTGTTGTCTGGCTCATGGGTCTCTCCAAGAAAGGGATTCCAGAGCAGAGCTCCAGGTACGGGCGGGGCGACTGGAAAATTCAAACCGTGGTGAGGATTGGGTGCATAGGGGCTTGGCAAGCCCCATATGTGGGCTCTTGGTCCAGGCCCTGACAGGCCTTTCTTTGACATGGGGCTCATGCTGAGGGTCACAGTGTGAATTTGTGCCCAAGCAGCACTCAAGTTTGGGCGTGGCATCAGGGGCCATGAAGGTTTCTCCCACCCTGAAAGTGTGACTCCATGCCAAGAGCAAGCTTGACAGCCATGGGGAAGGAGGAGTTCTGTTTTGTGCTTGCTATACCAGGCTGTGTGGAGAATTGATATAATGTCTAGGTTCAGATATCTGAAAACCAAGGTTAGGTTGAGGTGACGGCATAAGACCATGGCGTTTCCAAAGTGCTGGGTGTGCGGCCAGCTGTCTCCTTGTCTGTCTGGACGTCTGGCTTCAGGCTGTGTCAGGCAGAGCATGAGTGCCCAGAGCAGCCTATCCAGTTCGGGTACCGTCGAGGCCCGAGCAGGTTGATCCTCATCTGGGTTTTCTGGAGAGCCCCACAGGGAAACGTTTTTCTTCCGTTGGGCAGACACTGGGCTGGGTTTTGGTTCTGGAGTTCCTAGTCCGGAGGGCTTGTTTGCCAGGAGTGTGAGGAAGGAAGTCTGAAAACACAAGCTAGCGTGAGGTTTGGGACCGAGGGCACGGCAGGCCCACTCTGCAGAGGCTGAATCGAGATCTCCTGCACTGAGGTCATGTCAACTATGAGACGTGCCTCAGGCTAGAGTTCTTGTCCAGCATGGCCTCTTCCTGAAGGGTGTGGGGGCTTCATGAGGCCAGAAAGTTTTGGCTACGATGGGATTTGTGAACTGCTCCAAAACTGAAGGTTAACTTCTGCACGACAGTCGAGTCCTATTGGATGGTTCCAAGAGGCCCCATACGGAAAGACTCGAGAGCAGGTGTCTAAGCATGGATGCCTGGGAACGCCACCTCATATTCCCACTCTTTAGTCAGGATAAGGCAGGCTCAATCTGCGGGCTACTGGGTGAGCTACCCAGAGGGGAGAGTTGAAATGGACTCTCCTGAAGATGAGTCCTACTGTGGCTTGGTGGCCTGGGAGACCTTGGAATGTGGAGGTGGCTCAGGGATTCTGCAGGATTCTCCAACATGAGGTGTTTGACACGGCTCCAACAAGGAAACTTCCCATGTGGAGACGAGAGGAGTTCTGTTCCGTGCCTCAGGAAAGCCCCATACCCTGTTCTTCCAACCAAAGCCTCTGAGGAGTGACACCTGGAAACCAAAGCAAGACTTGAGACTACGGCCTAAAGGCCTGTCCGGCTCAACCTTCTATCTCTGTTGACATCTGTGTGCATGCATTCATGGATGTAGCTGCTCAGCTTGTGTCCGAATGCCCCTGTGAGTCCAGTGAGGCTCCCAGTAGTGGGATGTCCTCGGAGGCTTTGAGGTTTCTCATATTCTGGAGTTGTGTTGCTAAAGGAATGGACACAGTTTCCCAGGAGAGGGCAGGCACGGTCCTGTGGAATGGCTCCAGACGACCCAGCCTAGAGGCTGTGTTTGCCAGGGCTGTGGGGACAGATGTCTGAAAAAGAAAACTTGGCTCAGCTAGGGGCCAATGTAATGGCAGGCCTGATCTCTAGTGCGTGAGGGGAGATCCTCTGGAAATCAAAGTAGGGCAAGTGGGAGGCAGTCACTCAGGATTTTTCTCTGGGTGTTGCGTTTACAGTGTCCAGTCAGGGTAGGGGTTGTCTCAGAGGCCGAGGAAGAGCCTTCCTCTCGGGGGATTGTCCAAGCTCCAAGTGTTTGTGTTCATTCTGTGGGAATGAAGAGTACTGTTTTCTGCCACAGGGGACCCCCCAGGAGAGGGACTCTAGAGCACAGCAGTGGGTTCCCTCAACTGGAATACACACCATCTAGTTAGTCCTGGGTGCCTATGGGCATGGCAAGCCACATATGCGGGCTCTTGGTCCAGTCACTGAGAGGCGTTACTTGAATAAGGTACTCACGCTGAGGGTCACAATGTGTGTTTGTGCCCAAGGCGGCCCTCACGCTTGGGCGTGGACTCATGGAACATGCCGTTTTCTCCTACACTGAAGGTTTGACTCACTGCCAGCAGCAAGGATTCTTGCCATGGGGAAGGAGGGGTTATGACTGGTGCATCAGGTTCCCCCCTGTGCAGGGATTGGAGATAAGGTCTAGGTTCTGATGACTGAAAACCCAGGTTGGGAATGGATGGTGGCCTAAGGCAGTGGCGGGTCCAATGTGCTGGGTGTGCAGCCAGCTGTGTCGGTGTCTGTTGGACGGTCTGGGCTCAGGCTATTTGCGACAGAGCATCACTGTTTAAGGTAGCCTATGCAATTGGGGTGTTGCCGAGGGCCAAGCAGTTTGATCCTCATTTGCGGTTTCTGGGCAGCGCCATAGACAATGATTTTCTCCTGGGAGTCAGGCACAGTGCTTCATTGTGGCCCCAGAATTCCAAGTAGGGAGGGTTGTGGGCCAGGAGTGTGAGGACGCAAGTCTGAAAACACAAGCTAGTGTGAGGATTGGAGCCAAGGGCAGAGCAGGCCCACTCTGCAGAGGCTGAATCAAAATCTCCTGCAACTGAAGTCAGGCTGAGGATCAGACGTTGGCTGAGGCTGGAGTATGTGTCCATGATGGCACCTTCATGAAGTGGGGGCCTCATGAGGCCAAGGAAGTTTTCCCACGCTGAGTTTGGAGGTTGCCCCAAACCACAAGGTTTCCTTCTGCGGGACATTCGAGTCCTGTTGCATGGCTCCAGGACATACCATATGGAAGGACTGGAGAGCAGGGTTCGAAGGATGGATCCCTGTACAGCATGCCTCACATTCCCATTGGCTATTAGCGACAAGATATGTTTGATCTGCTGCCTCTGGAATACGCGAAAAAGGGGGCTGAGTTAAAATGGCCTCTCCTGAGCATGCGTCATAATGTGCGTTTGGGTCCATGGAGACCTTGGAATGTGCTGGATGTTCAGTGGCACTGCGGAACTCTCCTACCTGAAGTGCTTGATACATCCCAGTAAGAAAACTGCCCATGTGGAGATGAGAGATGTTTGGTTTGGTGCCTCAGAAAAGCCCCATGTGCTGGTCTACGAAAGCAGTCCTCTGAGAACGGAAACATGGAAACCAAAGCTAAGGTTCAGATTAGGGCCTGGGGGCCTGTCCATTTTAACCTTCTGACTCTGGGGACACTGTCTGAGAGTCTAAGTGGAGATAGTTGCTCCGCTGGTGTCAGAGGGCCCATCTTAGTCCAGGGTGGCCTATACTATTGATGGCCTCAGGGACCTTGGAGCTTTTCCCTAACCTGTAGGGTTGTGGTCAATGGATTGGGCACACTTTCCTTGGAGAGGGCAGGCACAATCTTTCGCTGTTTGGTCCAGAGGCCCTAGCCTGGATGTTGTGTGGGTCCAGGCTGTGGGCACAGATGTCGGAATACACAAACTCAACTTATGAGTGGCGCCTAGGTTATGGCAGGCCGAATGTACAGCCCGAGAGGGTGCTCCTGGGCCTCTGAAACAAGGGCGAGTGGGAGGCGTTCCTTCAGGCTTTTGTCTCTGGATGTTGTGTCCGGGATAGCCGTGGATTGGAGCGGTGGCCTCAGGTACTGTGGACGAGTATCCCTCTCTGGGGATTTGTCCCAGCTCCCAAGAGTTTGGGGTCATTTTGTGGGAAGGGTGGAGTCGTGTTGTCTGGCTCATGGGTCTCTCCAAGAAAGGGAATCAAGAGCAGAACTCCAGGTACGGGCGGGGCGACTGGAAAATTCAAACCGTGGTGAGGATTGGGTGCATAGGGGCTTGGCAAGCCCCATATGTGGGCTCTTGGTCCAGGCCCTGACAGGTTTTTCTTTGACATGGGGCTCATGTTGAGGGTCACAGTGTGAATTTGTGCCCAAGCAGCACTCAAGTTTGGGCGTGGCATCAGGGGCCATGAAGGTTTCTCCCACCCTAAAGGTGTGACTCCATGCCAAGAGCAAGCTTGACAGCCATGGGGAAGGAGGAGTTCTGTTTTGTGCTTGCTATACCCAGCTGTGAGGAGAATTGATATAATGTCTAGGTTCAGATATCTGAAAACCAAGGTTAGGATGAGGTGAAGGCATAAGACCATGGCGTGACCGAAGTGCTGGGTGTGCGGCCAGCTGTCTCCTTGTCTGTCTGGACGTCTGGCTTCAGGCTGTGTCAGGCAGAGCATGAGTGCCTAGAGCAGCAAATCCAGTTCGGGTACCGTCGAGGCCCGAGCAGGTTGATCCTCATCTGGGTTTTCTGGAGAGCCCCACAGGGAAACGTTTTTCTTCCGTTGGGCAGACACTGGGCTGGGTTTTGGTTCCGGAGTTCCTAGTCCGGAGGGCTTGTTTGCCAGGAGTGTGAGGAAGGAAGTCTGAAAACACAAGCTAGCGTGAGGTTTGGGACCGAGGGCACGGCAGGCCCACTCTGCAGAGGCTGAATCGAGATCTCCTGCACTGAGGTCATGTCAACTATGAGACGTGCCTCAGGCTAGAGTTCTTGTCCAGCATGGCCTCTTCCTGAAGGGTGTGGGGGCTTCATGAGGCCAGAAAGTTTTGCCTACGATGGGATTTGTGAACTGCTCCAAAACTGAAGGTTACCTTCTGCACGACAGTCGAGTCCTATTGGATGGTACCAAGAGGCCCCATATGGAAAGACTCGAGAGCAGGTGTCTAAGCATGGATGCCTGGGAACGCCACCTCATATTCCCACTCTTTAGTCAGGACAAGGCAGGCGCAATCTGCGGGCTCCTGGGTGAGCTACCCAGAGGGGAGAGTTGAAATGGACTCTCCTGAAGATGAGTCCTACTGTGGCTTGGTGGCCTGGGAGACCTTGGAATGTGGAGGTGGCTCAGGGACTCTGCAGGATTCTCCAACATGAGGTGTTTGACACGGCTCCAACAAGGCAACTTCCCATGTGGAGACGAGAGGAGTTCTGTTCCGTGCCTCATGAAAGCCCCATAACCTGTTCTTCGAACCAAAGCCTCTGAGGAGTGACACCTGGAAACCAAAGCAAGAGTTGAGACTACGGCCTAAAGGCCTGTCCGGCTCAACCTTCTATCTCTGTTGACATCTGTGTGCATGCATTCATGGATGTAGCTGCTCAGCTTGTGTCCGAATGCCCCTGTGAGTCCAGTGAGGCTCCCAGTAGTGGGATGTCCTCGGAGGCCTTGAGGTTTCTCATATTCTGGAGGTGTGTGGCCAAAGGAATGGACACAGTTTCCCAGGAGAGAGCAGGCACGGTCCTGTGCTATGGCTCCAGAGGACCCAGCCTAGAGGCTGTGTTTGCCAGGGCTGTGGGGACAGATGTTGAAAAAGCAAACTTGGCTCAGCTAGGGGCCAATGTAATGGCAGGCCTGATCTCTAGTGCGTGAGGGGAGATCCTCTGGAAATCAAAGTAGGGCAAGTGGGAGGCAGTCACTCAGGATTTTCTCTCTGGGTGTTGCGTTTACAGTGTCCGGTCAGGATAGGGGTTGTCTCAGAGGCCGAGGAAGAGCCTTCCTCTCGGGGGATTGTCCAAGCTCCCAAGTGTTGGTGTTCATTCTGTGGGAATGAAGAGTACTGTTTTCTGCCACAGGGGACCCCCCAGGAGAGGGACTCTAGAGCACAGCAGTGGGTTCCCACAATTGGAATACACACCATCTAGTTAGTCCTGGGTGCCTAGGGGCATGGCAAGCCACATATGCGGGCTCTTGGTCCAGTCACTGAGAGGCCTTACTTGAATAAGGTACTCACGCTGAGGGTCACAATGTGTGTTTGTGCCCATGGCGGCCCTCACGCTTGGGCGTGGACTCATGGGCCATGCCGTTTTCTCCTACACCGAAGGTTTGACTCACTGCCAGCAGCAAGGTTTCTTGCCATGGGGAAGGAGGGGTTCTGACTTGTGCATCAGGTTCACCCCTGTGCAGGGATTGGAGATAAGGTCTAGGTTCCGATGACTGAAAACCCAGGTTGGGAATGGATGGTGGCCTAAGGCAGTGGCGGGTCCAATGTGCTGGGTGTGCAGCCAGCTGTGTCGGTGTCTGTTTGAAGGTCTGGACCTAGGCTATTTGCGACAGAGCATCACTGTTTAAGGTAGCCTATGCAATTTGGGAGTTGCCGAGGTCCAAGCAGTTTGATCCTCATTTGGGGATTCTGGGCAGCGCCATAGACAATGTTTTTCTCCTGGGAGTCAGGCACAGAACTTCATTGTGGCCCCAGAATTCCCAGTAGGGAGGGTTTGTGGGCCAGGAGTGTGAGGACAGAAGTCTGAAAACACAAACTAGTGTGAGGAATGGAGCCAAGGGCAGAGCAGGCCCACTCTGCAGAGGCTGAATCAAAATCTCCTGCATCTGAAGTCAGGCTAAGGATCAGACGTTGGCTGAGGCTGGAGTATGTGTCCATGATGGCACCTTCATGAAGTGGGGGCCTCATGAGGCCAAGGAAGTTTTCCCACGCTGAGTTTGGAGGTTGCCCCAAACCACAAGGTTTCCTTCTGCGGGACATTCGAGTCCTGTTGCATGGCTCCAGGACATACCATATGGAAGGACTGGAGAGCAGGGTTCGAAGGATGGATCCCTGTACAGCATGCCTCGCATTCCCATTGGCTATTAGCGACAAGATATGTTTGATCTGCTGCCTCTGGAACACGTGACCCAGGGGGGTGAGTTGAAAATGTCCTCTCCTGAGGATGCGTCATAATGTGCGTTTGGGTCCATGGAGACCTTGGAATGTGATGGTTGTTCAGTGGCCCTGCGGAACTCTCCTACCTGAAGTGCTTGATACATCCCAGTAAGAAAGCTGCCCATGTGGAGATGAGAGAGGTTTGGTTTGGTGCCTCAGAAAAGCCCCATGTGCTGGTCTACGAAAACAGTCCTCTGAGAACGGAAACATGGAAACCAAAGCTAAGGTTCAGATTAGGGCCTGGGGTCCTGTCCATTTCAACCTTCTGTCTCTGGGGACACTGTCTGAGAGTCTAAGTGGAGATAGTTGCTCCGCTGGTGTCAGAAAGCCCCTCTTAGTCCAGGGTGGCCTATACTATTGATGGCCTCAGGGACCTTGGAGCTTTTCCCTAACCTGTAGGGTTGTGGTCAATGGATTGGGCACACTTTCCTTGGAGAGGGCAGGCACAATCTTTCGCTGTTTGGTCCAGAGGCCCTAGCCTGGATGTTGTGTGGGTCCAGGCTGTGGGCACAGAAGTCGGAATACACAAACTCAGCTTATGAGTGGCGCCTAGGGTATGGCAGGCCGGATGTACAGCCCGAGAGGGAGCTCCTGGGCCTCTGAAACAAGGGCGAGTGGGAGGTGTTCCTTCAGGCTTTTGTCTCTGGATGTTGTGTCCGGGATAGCCGTGGATTGGAGCGGTGGCCTCAGGTACTGTGGACGAGTATCCCTCTCTGGGGATTTGTCCCAGCTCCCAAGAGTTTGGGGTCATTTTGTGGGAAGGGTGGAGTCGTGTTGTCTGGCTCATGGGTCTCTCCAAGAAAGGGATTCCAGAGCAGAGCTCCAGGTACGGGCGGGGCGACTGGAAAATTCAAACCGTGGTGAGGATTGGGTGCATAGGGGCTTGGCAAGCCCCATATGTGGGCTCTTGGTCCAGGCCCTGACAGGCCTTTCTTTGACATGGGGCTCATGCTGAGGGTCACAGTGTGAATTTGTGCCCAAGCAGCACTCAAGTTTGGGCGTGGCATCAAAGGCCATGAAGGTTTCTCCCACCCTGAAGGTGTGACTGCATGCCAAGAGCAAGCTTGACAGCCATGGGGAAGGAGGAGTTCTGTTTTGTGCTTGCTATACCCAGCTGTGTGGAGAATTGATATAATGTCTAGGTTCAGATATCTGAAAACCAAGGTTAGGATGAGGTGACGGCATAAGACCATGGCGTGTTCGAAGTGCTGGGTGTGCGGCCAGCTGTCTCCTTGTAAGTCTGGACGTCTGGCTTCAGGCTGTGTCAGGCAGAGCATGAGTGCCCAGAGCAGCCTATCCAGTTCGGGTACCGTCGAGGCCCGAGCAGGTTGATCCTCATCTGGGTTTTCTGGAGAGCCCCACAGGGAAACGTTTTTCTTCCGTTGGGCAGACACTGGGCTGGGTTTTGGTTCTGGAGTTCCTAGTCCGGCGGGCTTGTTTGCCAGGAGTGTGAGGAAGGAAGTCTGAAAACACAAGCTAGCGTGAGGTTTGGGACCGAGGGCACGACAGGCCCACTCTGCAGAGGCTGAATCGAGATCTCCTGCACTGAGGTCATGTCAACTATGAGACGTGCCTCAGGCTAGAGTTCTTGTCCAGCATGGCCTCTTCCTGAAGGGTGTGGGGACTTCATGAGGCCAGAAAGTTTTGCCTACGATGGGATTTGTGAACTGCTCCAAAACTGAAGGTTACCTTCTGCACGACAGTCGAGTCCTATTGGATGGTACCAAGAGGCCCCATATGGAAAGACTCGAGAGCAGGTGTCTAAGCATGGATGCCTGGGAACGCCACCTCATATTCCCACTCTTTAGTCAGGACAAGGCAGGCTCAATCTGCGGGCTCCTGGGTAAGCTACCCAGAGGGGAGAGTTGAAATGGACTCTCCTGAAGATGAGTCCTACTGTGGCTTGGTGGCCTGGGAGACCTTGGAATGTGGAGGTGGCTCAGGGACTCTGCAGGATTCTCCAACATGAGGGGTTTGACACGGCTCCAACAAGGAAACTTCCCATGTGGAGACAAGAGGAGTTCTGTTCCGTGCCTCAGGAAAGCCCCATACCCTGTTCTTCGAACCAAAGCCTCTGAGGAGTGACACCTGGAAACCAAAGCAAGAGTTGAGACTACGGCCTAAAGGCCTGTCCGGCTCAACCTTCTATCTCTGTTGACATCTGTGTGCATGCATTCATGGATGTAGCTGCTCAGCTTGTGTCCGAATGCCCCTGTGAGTCCAGTGAGGCTCCCAGTAGTGGGATGTCCTCGGAGGCCTTGAGGTTTCTCATATTCTGGAGGTGTGTGGCCAAAGGAATGGACACAGTTTCCCAGGAGAGAGCAGGCACGGTCCTGTGCTATGGCTCCAGAGGACCCAGCCTAGAGGCTGTGTTTGCCAGGGCTGTGGGGACAGATGTCTGAAAAAGCAAACTTGGCTCAGCTAGGGGCCAATGTATTGGCAGGCCTGATCTCTAGTCCGTGAGGGGAGATCCTCTGGAAATCAAAGTAGGGCAAGTGGGAGGCAGTCACTCAGGATTTTGTCTCTGGGTGTTGCATTTACAGTGTCCGGTCAGGGTAGGGGTTGTCTCAGAGGCCGAGGAAGAGCCTTCCTCTCGGGGGATTGTCCAAGCTCCCAAGTGTTTGTGTTCATTCTGTGGGAATGAAGAGTTCTGTTTTCTGCCACAGGGGACACCCCAGGAGAGGGACTCTAGAGCACAGCAGTGGGTTCCCTCAACTGGAATACACACCATCTAGTTAGTCCTGGGTGCCTATGGGCATGGCAAGCCACATATGCGGGCTCTTGGTCCAGTCACTGAGAGGCGTTACTTGAATAAGGTACTCACGCTGAGGGTGACAATGTGTGTTTGTGCCCAAGGCGGCCCTCACGCTTGGGCGTGGCCTCATGGGCCATGCCGTTTTCTCCTACACTGGAGGTTTGACTCACTGCCAGCAGCAAGGTTTCTTGCCATGGGGAAGGAGGGGTTATGACTGGTGCATCAGGTTCCCCCCTGTGCAGGGATTGGAGATAAGGTCTAGGTTCCGATGACTGAAAAACCAAGGATGGGAATGGATGGTGGCCTAAGGCAGTGGCGGGTCCAATGTGCTGGGTGTGCAGCCAGCTGTGTCGGTGTCTGTTGGAAGGTCTGGGCTCAGGCTATTTGCGACATAGCATCACTGTTTAAGGTAGCCTATACAATTGGGGTGTTGCCGAGGGCCAAGCAGTTTGATCCTCATTTGGGGTTTCTGGGCAGCGCCATAGACAAGGTTTTTCTCCTGGGAGGCAGGCACAGTGCTTCATTGTGGCCCCAGAATTCCCAGTAGGGAGGGTTTGTGGGCCAGGAGTGTGAGGACGGAAGTCTGAAAACACAAGCTAGTGTGAGGATTGGAGCCAAGGGCAGAGCAGGCCCACTCTGCAGAGGCTGAATCAAAATCTCCTGCATCTGAAGTCAGGCTGAGGATCAGACGTTGGCTGAGGCTGGAGTATGTGTCCATGATGGCACCTTCATGAAGTGGGGGCCTCATGAGGCCAAGGAAGTTTTCCCACGCTGAGTTTGGAGGTTGCCCCAAACCACAAGGTTTCCTTCTGCGGGACATTCGAGTCCTGTTGCATGGCTCCAGGACATACCATATGGAAGGACTGGAGAGCAGGGTTCGAAGGATGGATCCCTGTACAGCATGCCTCGCATTCCCATTGGCTATTAGCGACAAGATATGTTTGATGTGCTGCCTCTGGAACACGCGACCCAGCGGGCTGAGTTGAAATGGCCTCTCCTGAGGATGCGTCATAATGTGCGTTTGGGTCCATGGAGACCTTGGAATGTGCTGGTTGTTCAGTGGCCCTGCGGAACTCTCCTACGTGAAGTGTTTGATACATCCCAGTAAGAAGGCTGCCCATGTGGAGATGAGAGATGTTTGGTTTGGTGCCTCAGAAAGGCCCCATGTGCTGGTCTACGAAAACAGTCCTCTGAGAACGGAAACATGGAAACCAAAGCTAAGGTTCAGATTAGGGCCTGGGGGCCTGTCCATTTCAACCTTCTGTCTCTGGGGACACTGTCTGAGAGTCTAAGTGGAGATAGTTGCTCCGCTGGTGTCAGAGAGCCCCTCTTAGTCCAGGGTGGCCTATACTATTGATGGCCTCAGGGACCTTGGAGCTTTTCCCTAACCTGTAGGGTTGTGGTCAATGGATTGGGCACACTTTCCTTGGAGAGGGCAGGCACAATCTTTCGCTGTTTGGTCCAGAGGCCCTAGCCTGGATGTTGTGTGGGTCCAGGCTGTGGGCACAGAAGTCTGAATACACAAACTCAGCTTATGAGTGGCGCCTAGGGTATGGCAGGCCGGATGTACAGCCCGAGAGGGAGCTCCTGGGCCTCTGAAACAAGGGCGAGTGGGAGGCGTTCCTTCAGGCTTTTGTCTCTGGATGTTGTGTCCGGGATAGCCGTGGATTGGAGCGGTGGCCTCAGGTACTGTGGACGAGTATCCCTCTCTGGGGATTTTTCCCAGCTCCCAAGAGTTTGGGGTCATTTTGTGGGAAGGGTGGAGTCGTGTTGTCTGGCTCATGGGTCTCTCCAAGAAAGGGATTCCAGAGCAGAGCTCCAGGTACGGGCGGGGCGACTGGAAAATTCAAACCGTGGTGAGGATTGGGTGCATAGGGGCTTGGCAAGCCCCATATGTGTGCTCTTGGTCCAGGCCCTGACAGGCCTTTCTTTGACATGGGGCTCATGCTGAGGGTCACAGTGTGAATTTGTGCCCAAGCAGCACTCAAGTTTAGGCGTGGCATCAGGGGCCATGAAGGTTTCTCCCACCCTGAAGGTGTGGCTGCATGCCAAGAGCAAGCGTGACAGCCATGGGGAAGGAGGAGTTCTGTTTTGTGCTTGCTATACCCAGCTGTGTGGAGAATTGATATAAAGTCTAGGTTCAGATATCTGAAAACCAAGGTTAGGATGAGGTGACGGCATAAGACCATGGCGTGTCCGAAGTGCTGGTGTGCGGCCAGCTGTCTCCTTGTCTGTCTGGACGTCTGGCTTCAGGCTGTGTCAGGCAGAGCATGAGTGCCCAGAGCAGCCTATCCAGTTCGGGTACCATCGAGGCCCGAGCAGGTTGATCCTCATCTGGGTTTTCTGGAGAGCCCCACAGGGAAACGTTTTTCTTCCGTTGGGCAGACATTGGGCTGGGTTTTGGTTCTGGAGTTCCTAGTCCGGAGGGCTTGTTTGCCAGGAGTGTGAGGAAGGAAGTCTGAAAACACAAGCTAGCGTGAGGTTTGGGACCGAGGGCACGGCAGGCCCACTCTGCAGAGGCTGAATCGAGATCTCCTGCACTGAGGTCATGTCAACTATGAGACGTGCCTCAGGCTAGAGTTCTTGTCCAGCATGGCCTCTTCCTGAAGGGTGTGGGGGCTTCATGAGGCCAGAAAGTTTTGGCTACGATGGGATTTGTGAACTGCTCCAAAACTGAAGGTTACCTTCTGCACGACAGTCGAGTCCTATTGGATGGTTCCAAGAGGCCCTATATGGAAAGACTCGAGAGCAGGTGTCTAAGCATGGATGCCTGGGAACGCCACCTCATATTCCCACTCTTTAGTCAGGACAAGGCAGGCTCAATCTGCGGGCTCCTGGGTGAGCTACCCAGAGGGGAGAGTTGAAATGGACTCTCCTGAAGATGAGTCCTACTGTGGCTTGGTGGCCTGGGAGACCTTGGAATGTGGAGGTGGCTCAGGGACTCTGCAGGATTCTCCAACATGAGGTGTTTGACACGGCTCCAACAAGGAAACTTCCCATGTGGAGAAGAGAGGAGTTCTGTTCCATGCCTCAGGAAAGCCCCATACCCTGTTCTTCGAACCAAAGCCTCTGAGGAGTGACACCTGAAAACCAAAGCAAGAGTTGAGACTACGGCCTAAAGGCCTGTCCGGCTCAACCTTCTATCTCTGTTGACATCTGTGTGCATGCATTCATGGATGTAGCTGCTCAGCTTGTGTCCGAATGCCCCTGTGAGTCCAGTGAGGCTCCCAGGAGTGGGATGTCCTCGGAGGCCTTGAGGTTTCTCATATTCTGGAGGTGTGTGGCCAAAGGAATGGACACAGTTTCCCAGGAGAGAGCAGGCACGGTCCTGTGCTATGGCTCCAGAGGACCCAGCCTAGAGGCTGTGTTTGCCAGGGCTGTGGGGACAGATGTCTGAAAAAGCAAACTTGGCTCAGCTAGGGGCCAATGTAATGGCAGGCCTGATCTCTAGTCCGTGAGGGGAGATCCTCTGGAAATCAAAGTAGGGCAAGTGGGAGGCAGTCACTCAGGATTTTGTCTCTGGGTGTTGCATTTACAGTGTCCGGTCAGGGTAGGGGTTGTCTCAGAGGCCGAGGAAGAGCCTTCCTCTCGGGGGATTGTCCAAGATCCCAAGTGTTTGTGTTCATTCTGTGGGAATGAAGATTACTGTTTTCTGCCACAGGGGACCCCCCAGGAGAGGGACTCTAGAGCACAGCAGTGGGTTCCCTCAACTGGAATACACACCATCTAGTTAGTCCTGGGTGCCTATGGGCATGGCAAGCCACATATGCGGGCTCTTGGTCCAGTCACTGAGAGGCGTTACTTGAATAAGGTACTCACGCTGAGGGTGACAATGTGTGTTTGTGCCCAAGGCGGCCTTCACGCTAGGGCGTGGCCTCATGGGCCATGCCGTTTTCTCCTACACTGGAGGTTTGACTCACTGCCAGCAGCAAGGTTTCTTGCCATGGGGAAGGAGGGGTTATGACTGGTGCATCAGGTTCCCCCCTGTGCAGGGATTGGAGATAAGGTCTAGGTTCCGATGACTGAAATCCCAGGTTGGGAATGGATGGTGGCCTAAGGCAGTGGCGGGTCCAATGTGCTGGGTGTGCAGCCAGCTGTGTCGGTGTCTGTTGGAAGGTCTGGGCTCAGGCTATTTGCGACATAGCATCACTGTTTAAGGTAGCCTATACAATTGGGGTGTTGCCGAGGGCCAAGCAGTTTGATCCTCATTTGGGGTTTCTGGGCAGCGCCATAGACAATGTTTTTCTCCTGGGAGGCAGGCACAGTGCTTCATTGTGGCCCCAGAATTCCCAGCGGGGTGGGTTTGTGGGCCAGGTGTGTGAGGACGGAAGTCTGAAAACACAAGCTAGTGTGAGGATTGGAGCCAAGGGCAGAGCAGGCCCACTCTGCAGAGGCTGAATCAAAATCTCCTGCATCTGAAGTCAGGCTGAGGATCAGACGTTGGCTGAGGCTGGAGTATGTGTCCATGATGGTACCTTCATGAAGTGGGGGCCTCATGAGGCCAAGGAAGTTTTCCCACGCTGAGTTTGGAGGTTGCCCCAAACCACAAGGTTTCCTTCTGCGGGACATTCGAGTCCTGTTGCATGGCTCCAGGACATACCATATGGAAGGACTGGAGAGCAGGGTTCGAAGGATGGATCCCTGTACTGCATGCCTCGCATTCCCATTGGCTATTAGCGACAAGATATTTTTGATCTGCTGCCTCTGGAACACACGACCCAGCGGGCTGAGTTGAAATGGCCTTTCCTGAGGATGCGTCATAATGTGCGTTTGGGTCCATGGAGACCTTGGAATGTGCTGGTTGTTCAGTGGCCCTGCGGAACTCTCCTACGTGAAGTGTTTGATACATCCCAGTAAGAAGGCTGCCCATGTGGAGATGAGAGATGTTTGGTTTGGTGCCTCAGAAAAGCCCCATGAGCTGGTCTACGAAAACAGTCCTCTGAGAACGGAAACATGGAAACCAAAGCTAAGGTTCAGATTAGGGCCTGGGGTCCTGTCCATTTCAACCTTCTGTCTCTGGGGACACTGTCTGAGAGTCTAAGTGGAGATAGTTGCTCCGCTGGTGTCAGAGAGCCCCTCTTAGTCCAGGGTGGCCTATACTATTGATGGCCTCAGGGACCTTGGAGCTTTTCCCTAACCTGTAGGGTTGTGGTCAATGGATTGGGCACACTTTCCTTGGAGAGGGCAGGCACAATCTTTCGCTGTTTGGTCCAGAGGCCCTAGCCTGGATGTTGTGTGGGTCCAGGCTGTGGGCACAGAAGTCTGAATACACAAACTCAGCTTATGAGTGGCGCCTAGGGTATGGCAGGCCGGATGTACAGCCCGAGAGGGAGCTCCTGGGCCTCTGAAACAAGGGCGAGTGGGAGGCGTTCCTTCAGGCTTTTGTCTCTGGATGTTGTGTCCGGGATAGCCGTGGATTGGAGCGGTGGCCTCAGGTACTGTGGACGAGTATCCCTCTCTGGGGATTTTTCCCAGCTCCCAAGAGTTTGGGGTCATTTTGTGGGAAGGTTGGAGTCGTGTTGTCTGGCTCATGGGTCTCTCCCAGAAAGGGATTCCAGAGCAGAGCTCCAGGTACGGGCGGGGCGACTGGAAAATTCAAACCGTGGTGAGGATTGGGTGCATAGGGGCTTGGCAAGCCCCATATGTGGGCTCTTGGTCCAGGCCCTGACAGGCCTTTCTTTGACATGGGGCTCATGCTGAGGGTCACAGTGTGAATTTGTGCCCAAGCAGCACTCAAGTTTGGGCGTGGCATCAGGGGCCATGAAGGTTTCTCCCACCCTGAAGGTGTGGCTGCATGCCAAGAGCAAGCGTGACAGCCATGGGGAAGGAGGAGTTCTGTTTTGTGCTTGCTATACCCAGCTGTGTGGAGAATTGATATAAAGTCTAGGTTCAGATATCTGAAAACCAAGGTTAGGATGAGGTGACGGCATAAGACCATGGCGTGTCCGAAGTGCTGGGTGTGCGGCCAGCTGTCTCCTTGTCTGTCTGGACGTCTGGCTTCAGGCTGTGTCAGGCAGAGCATGAGTGCCCAGAGCAGCCTATCCAGTTCGGGTACCGTCGAGGCCCGAGCAGGTTGATCCTCATCTGGGTTTTCTGGAGAGCCCCACAGGGAAACGTTTTTCTTCCGTTGGGCAGACATTGGGCTGGGTTTTGGTTCTGGAGTTCCTAGTCCGGAGGGCTTGTTTGCCAGGAGTGTGAGGAAGGAAGTCTGAAAACACAAGCTAGCGTGAGGTTTGGGACCGAGGGCACGGCAGGCCCACTCTGCAGAGGCTGAATCGAGATCTCCTGCACTGAGGTCATGTCAACTATGAGACGTGCCTCAGGCTAGAGTTCTTGTCCAGCATGGCCTCTTCCTGAAGGGTGTGGGGGCTTCATGAGGCCAGAAAGTTTTGGCTACGATGGGATTTGTGAACTGCTCCAAAACTGAAGGTTACCTTCTGCACGACAGTCGAGTCCTATTGGATGGTTCCAAGAGGCCCTATATGGAAAGACTCGAGAGCAGGTGTCTAAGCATGGATGCCTGGGAACGCCACCTCATATTCCCACTCTTTAGTCAGGACAAGGCAGGCTCAATCTGCGGGCTCCTGGGTGAGCTACCCAGAGGGGAGAGTTGAAATGGACTCTCCTGAAGATGAGTCCTACTGTGGCTTGGTGGCCTGGGAGACCTTGGAATGTGGAGGTGGCTCAGGGACTCTGCAGGATTCTCCAACATGAGGTGTTTGACACGGCTCCAACAAGGAAACTTCCCATGTGGAGAAGAGAGGAGTTCTGTTCCGTGCCTCAGGAAAGCCCCATACCCTGTTCTTCGAACCAAAGCCTCTGAGGAGTGACACCTGGAAACCAAAGCAAGAGTTGAGACTACGGCCTAAAGGCCTGTCCGGATCAACCTTCTATCTCTGTTGACATCTGTGTGCATGCATTCATGGATGTAGCTGCTCAGCTTGTGTCCGAATGCCCCTGTGAGTCCAGTGAGGCTCCCAGGAGTGGGATGTCCTCGGAGGCCTTGAGGTTTCTCATATTCTGGAGGTGTGTGGCCAAAGGAATGGACACAGTTTCCCAGGAGAGAGCAGGCACGGTCCTGTGCTATGGCTCCAGAGGACCCAGCCTAGAGGCTGTGTTTGCCAGGGCTGTGGGGACAGATGTCTGAAAAAGCAAACTTGGCTCAGCTAGGGGCCAATGTAATGGCAGGCCTGATCTCTAGTCCGTGAGGGGAGATCCTCTGGAAATCAAAGTAGGGCAAGTGGGAGGCAGTCACTCAGGATTTTGTCTCTGGGTGTTGCATTTACAGTGTCCGGTCAGGGTAGGGGTTGTCTCAGAGGCCGAGGAAGAGCCTTCCTCTCGGGGGATTGTCCAAGCTCCCAAGTGTTTGTGTTCATTCTGTGGGAATGAAGAGTACTGTTTTCTGCCACAGGGGACCCCCCAGGAGAGGGACTCTAGAGCACAGCAGTGGGTTCCCACAACTGGAATACACACCATCTAGTTAGTCCTGGGTGCCTATGGGCATGGCAAGCCACATATGCGGGCTCTTGGTCCAGTCACTGAGAGGCGTTACTTGAATAAGGTACTCACGCTGAGGGTGACAATGTGTGTTTGTGCCCAAGGCGGCCCTCACGCTTGGGCGTGGCCTCATGGGCCATGCCGTTTTCTCCTACACTGGAGGTTTGACTCACTGCCAGCAGCAAGGTTTCTTGCCATGGGGAAGGAGGGGTTATGACTGGTGCATCAGGTTCCCCCCTGTGCAGGGATTGGAGATAAGGTCTAGGTTCCGATGACTGAAAACCCAGGTTGGGAATGGATGGTGGCCTAAGGCAGTGGCGGGTCCAATGTGCTGGGTGTGCAGCCAGCTGTGTCGGTGTCTGTTGGAAGGTCTGGGCTCAGGCTATTTGCGACATAGCATCACTGTTTAAGGTAGCCTATACAATTGGGGTGTTGCCGAGGGCCAAGCAGTTTGATCCTCATTTGGGGTTTCTGGGCAGCGCCATAGACAAGGTTTTTCTCCTGGGAGGCAGGCACAGTGCTTCATTGTGGCCCCAGAATTCCCAGTAGGGTGGGTTTGTGGGCCAGGTGTGTGAGGACGGAAGTCTGAAAACACAAGCTAGTGTGAGGATTGGAGCCAAGGGCAGAGCAGGCCCACTCTGCAGAGGCTGAATCAAAATCTCCTGCATCTGAAGTCAGGCTGAGGATCAGACGTTGGCTGAGGCTGGAGTATGTGTCCATGATGGCACCTTCATGAAGTGGGGGCCTCATGAGGCCAAGGAAGTTTTCCCACGCTGAGTTTGGAGGTTGCCCCAAACCACAAGGTTTCCTTCTGCGGGACATTCGAGTCCTGTTGCATGGCTCCAGGACATACCATATGGAAGGACTGGAGAGCAGGGTTCGAAGGATGGATCCCTGTACTGCATGCCTCGCATTCCCATTGGCTATTAGCGACAAGATATATTTGATCTGCTGCCTCTGGAACACACGACCCAGCGGGCTGAGTTGAAATGGCCTTTCCTGAGGATGCGTCATAATGTGCGTTTGGGTCCATGGAGACCTTGGAATGTGCTGGTTGTTCAGTGGCCCTGCGGAACTCTCCTACGTGAAGTGTTTGATACATCCCAGTAAGAAGGCTGCCCATGTGGAGATGAGAGATGTTTGGTTTGGTGCCTCAGAAAAGCCCCATGTGCTGGTCTACGAAAACAGTCCTCTGAGAACGGAAACATGGAAACCAAAGCTAAGGTTCAGATTAGGGCCTGGGGTCCTGTCCATTTCAACCTTCTGTCTCTGGGGACACTGTCTGAGAGTCTAAGTGGAGATAGTTGCTCCGCTGGTGTCAGAGAGCCCCTCTTAGTCCAGGGTGGCCTATACTATTGATGGCCTCAGGGACCTTGGAGCTTTTCCCTAACCTGTAGGGTTGTGGTCAATGGATTGGGCACACTTTCCTTGGAGAGGGCAGGCACAATCTTTCGCTGTTTGGTCCAGAGGCCCTAGCCTGGATGTTGTGTGGGTCCAGGCTGTGGGCACAGAAGTCTGAATACACAAACTCAGCTTATGAGTGGCGCCTAGGGTATGGCAGGCCGGATGTACAGCCCGAGAGGGAGCTCCTGGGCCTCTGAAACAAGGGCGAGTGGGAGGCGTTCCTTCAGGCTTTTGTCTCTGGATGTTGTGTCCGGGATAGCCGTGGATTGGAGCGGTGGCCTCAGGTACTGTGGACGAGTATCCCTCTCTGGGGATTTTTCCCAGCTCCCAAGAGTTTGGGGTCATTTTGTGGGAAGGGTGGAGTCGTGTTGTCTGGCTCATGGGTCTCTCCAAGAAAGGGATTCCAGAGCAGAGCTCCAGGTACGGGCGGGGCGACTGGAAAATTCAAACCGTGGTGAGGATTGGGTGCATAGGGGCTTGGCAAGCCCCATATGTGGGCTCTTGGTCCAGGCCCTGACAGGCCTTTCTTTGACATGGGGCTCATGCTGAGGGTCACAGTGTGAATTTGTGCCCAAGCAGCACTCAAGTTTGGGCGTGGCATCAGGGGCCATGAAGGTTTCTCCCACCCTGAAGGTGTGGCTGCATGCCAAGAGCAAGCATGACAGCCATGGGGAAGGAGGAGTTCTGTTTTGTGCTTGCTATACCCAGCTGTGTGGAGAATTGATATAAAGTCTAGGTTCAGATATCTGAAAACCAAGGTTAGGATGAGGTGACGGCATAAGACCATGGCGTGTCCGAAGTGCTGGGTGTGCGGCCAGCTGTCTCCTTGTCTGTCTGGACGTCTGGCTTCAGGCTGTGTCAGGCAGAGCATGAGTGCCCAGAGCAGCCTATCCAGTTCGGGTACCGTCGAGGCCCGAGCAGGTAGATCCTCATCTGGGTTTTCTGGAGAGCCCCACAGGGAAACGTTTTTCTTCCGTTGGGCAGACATTGGGCTGGGTTTTGGTTCTGGAGTTCCTAGTCCGGAGGGCTTGTTTGCCAGGAGTGTGAGGAAGGAAGTCTGAAAACACAAGCTAGCGTGAGGTTTGGGACCGAGGGCACGGAAGGCCCACTCTGCAGAGGCTGAATCGAGATCTCCTGCACTGAGGTCATGTCAACTATGAGACGTGCCTCAGGCTAGAGTTCTTGTCCAGCATGGCCTCTTCCTGAAGGGTGTGGGGGCTTCATGAGGCCAGAAAGTTTTGGCTACGATGGGATTTGTGAACTGCTCCAAAACTGAAGGTTACCTTCTGCACGACAGTCGAGTCCTATTGGATGGTTCCAAGAGGCCCTATATGGAAAGACTCGAGAGCAGGTGTCTAAGCATGGATGCCTGGGAACGCCACCTCATATTCCCACTCTTTAGTCAGGACAAGGCAGGCTCAATCTGCGGGCTCCTGGGTGAGCTACCCAGAGGGGAGAGTTGAAATGGACTCTCCTGAAGATGAGTCCTACTGTGGCTTGGTGGCCTGGGAGACCTTGGAATGTGGAGGTGGCTCAGGGACTCTGCAGGATTCTCCAACATGAGGTGTTTGACACGGCTCCAACAAGGAAACTTCCCATGTGGAGACGAGAGGAGTTCTGTTCCGTGCCTCAGGAAAGCCCCATACCCTGTTCTTCGAACCAAAGCCTCTGAGGAGTGACACCTGGAAACCAAAGCAAGAGTTGAGACTACGGCCTAAAGGCCTGTCCGGCTCAACCTTCTATCTCTGTTGACATCTGTGTGCATGCATTCATGGATGTAGCTGCTCAGCTTGTGTCCGAATGCCCCTGTGAGTCCAGTGAGGCTCCCAGGAGTGGGATGTCCTCGGAGGCCTTGAGGTTTCTCATATTCTGGAGGTGTGTGGCCAAAGGAATGGACACAGTTTCCCAGGAGAGAGCAGGCACGGTCCTGTGCTATGGCTCCAGAGGACCCAGCCTAGAGGCTGTGTTTGCCAGGGCTGTGGGGACAGATGTCTGAAAAAGCAAACTTGGCTCAGCTAGGGGCCAATGTAATGGCAGGCCTGATCTCTAGTCCGTGAGGGGAGATCCTCTGGAAATCAAAGTAGGGCAAGTGGGAGGCAGTCACTCAGGATTTTGTCTCTGGGTGTTGCATTTACAGTGTCCGGTCAGGGTAGGGGTTGTCTCAGAGGCCGAGGAAGAGCCTTCCTCTCGGGGGATTGTCCAAGCTCCCAAGTGTTTGTGTTCATTCTGTGGGAATGAAGAGTACTGTTTTCTGCCACAGGGGACCCCCCAGGAGAGGGACTCTAGAGCACAGCAGTGGGTTCCCTCAACTGGAATACACACCATCTAGTTAGTCCTGGGTGCCTATGGGCATGGCAAGCCACATATGCGGGCTCTTGGTCCAGTCACTGAGAGGCGTTACTTGAATAAGGTACTCACGCTGAGGGTGACAATGTGTGTTTGTGCCCAAGGCGGCCCTCACGCTTGGGCGTGGCCTCATGGGCCATGCCGTTTTCTCCTACACTGGAGGTTTGACTCACTGCCAGCAGCAAGGTTTCTTGCCATGGGGAAGGAGGGGTTATGACTGGTGCATCAGGTTCCCCCCTGTGCAGGGATTGGAGATAAGGTCTAGGTTCCGATGACTGAAAACCCAGGTTGGGAATGGATGGTGGCCTAAGGCAGTGGCGGGTCCAATGTGCTGGGTGTGCAGCCAGCTGTGTCGGTGTCTGTTGGAAGGTCTGGGCTCAGGCTATTTGCGACATAGCATCACTGTTTAAGGTAGCCTATACAATTGGGGTGTTGCCGAGGGCCAAGCAGTTTGATCCTCATTTGGGGTTTCTGGGCAGCGCCATAGACAAGGTTTTTCTCCTGGGAGGCAGGCACAGTGCTTCATTGTGGCCCCAGAATTCCCAGTAGGGTGGGTTTGTGGGCCAGGTGTGTGAGGACGGAAGTCTGAAAACACAAGCTAGTGTGAGGATTGGAGCCAAGGGCAGAGCAGGCCCACTCTGCAGAGGCTGGATCAAAATCTCCTGCATCTGAAGTCAGGCTGAGGATCAGACGTTGGCTGAGGCTGGAGTATGTGTCCATGATGGCACCTTCATGAAGTGGGGGCCTCATGAGGCCAAGGAAGTTTTCCCACGCTGAGTTTGGAGGTTGCCCCAAACCACAAGGTTTCCTTCTGCGGGACATTCGAGTCCTGTTGCATGGCTCCAGGACATACCATATGGAAGGACTGGAGAGCAGGGTTCGAAGGATGGATCCCTGTACTGCATGCCTCGCATTCCCATTGGCTATTAGCGACAAGATATATTTGATCTGCTGCCTCTGGAACACACGACCCAGCGGGCTGAGTTGAAATGGCCTTTCCTGAGGATGCGTCACAATGTGCGTTTGGGTCCATGGAGACCTTGGAATGTGCTGGTTGTTCAGTGGCCCTGCGGAACTCTCCTACGTGAAGTGTTTGATACATCCCAGTAAGAAGGCTGCCCATGTGGAGATGAGAGATGTTTGGTTTGGTGCCTCAGAAAAGCCCCATGTGCTGGTCTACGAAAACAGTCCTCTGAGAACGGAAACATGGAAACCAAACCTAAGGTTCAGATTAGGGCCTGGGGGCCTGTCCATTTCAACCTTCTGTCTCTGGGGACACTGTCTGAGAGTATAAGTGGAGATAGTTGCTCCGCTGGTGTCAGAGAGCCCCTCTTAGTCCAGGGTGGCCTATACTATTGATGGCCTCAGGGACCTTGGAGCTTTTCCCTAACCTGTAGGGTTGTGGTCAATGGATTGGGCACACTTTCCTTGGAGAGGGCAGGCACAATCTTTCGCTGTTTGGTCCAGAGGCCCTAGCCTGGATGTTGTGTGGGTCCAGGCTGTGGGCACAGAAGTCTGAATACACAAACTCAGCTTATGAGTGGCGCCTAGGGTATGGCAGGCCGGATGTACAGCCCGAGAGGGAGCTCCTGGGCCTCTGAAACAAGGGCGAGTGGGAGGCGTTCCTTCAGGCTTTTGTCTCTGGATGTTGTGTCCGGGATAGCCGTGGATTGGAGCGGTGGCCTCAGGTACTGTGGACGAGTATCCCTCTCTGGGGATTTTTCCCAGCTCCCAAGAGTTTGGGGTCATTTTGTGGGAAGGGTGGAGTCGTGTTGTCTGGCTCATGGGTCTCTCCAAGAAAGGGATTCCAGAGCAGAGCTCCAGGTACGGGCGGGGCGACTGGAAAATTCAAACCGTGGTGAGGATTGGGTGCATAGGGGCTTGGCAAGCCCCATATGTGGGCTCTTGGTCCAGGCCCTGACAGGCCTTTCTTTGACATGGGGCTCATGCTGAGGGTCACAGTGTGAATTTGTGCCCAAGCAGCACTCAAGTTTGGGCGTGGCATCAGGGGCCATGAAGGTTTCTCCCACCCTGAAGGTGTGGCTGCATGCCAAGAGCAAGCATGACAGCCATGGGGAAGGAGGAGTTCTGTTTTGTGCTTGCTATACCCAGCTGTGTGGAGAATTGATATAAAGTCTAGGTTCAGATATCTGAAAACCAAGGTTAGGATGAGGTGACGGCATAAGACCATGGCGTGTCCGAAGTGCTGGGTGTGCGGCCAGCTGTCTCCTTGTCTGTCTGGACGTCTGGCTTCAGGCTGTGTCAGGCAGAGCATGAGTGCCCAGAGCAGCCTATCCAGTTCGGGTACCGTCGAGGCCCGAGCAGGTTGATCCTCATCTGGGTTTTCTGGAGAGCCCCACAGGGAAACGTTTTTCTTCCGTTGGGCAGACATTGGGCTGGGTTTTGGTTCTGGAGTTCCTAGTCCGGAGGGCTTGTTTGCCAGGAGTGTGAGGAAGGAAGTCTGAAAACACAAGCTAGCGTGAGGTTTGGGACCGAGGGCACGGAAGGCCCACTCTGCAGAGGCTGAATCGAGATCTCCTGCACTGAGGTCATGTCAACTATGAGACGTGCCTCAGGCTAGAGTTCTTGTCCAGCATGGCCTCTTCCTGAAGGGTGTGGGGGCTTCATGAGGCCAGAAAGTTTTGGCTACGATGGGATTTGTGAACTGCTCCAAAACTGAAGGTTACCTTCTGCACGACAGTCGAGTCCTATTGGATGGTTCCAAGAGGCCCTATATGGAAAGACTCGAGAGCAGGTGTCTAAGCATGGATGCCTGGGAACGCCACCTCATATTCCCACTCTTTAGTCAGGACAAGGCAGGCTCAATCTGCGGGCTCCTGGGTGAGCTACCCAGAGGGGAGAGTTGAAATGGACTCTCCTGAAGATGAGTCCTACTGTGGCTTGGTGGCCTGGGAGACCTTGGAATGTGGAGGTGGCTCAGGGACTCTGCAGGATTCTCCAACATGAGGTGTTTGACACGGCTCCAACAAGGAAACTTCCCATGTGGAGACGAGAGGAGTTCTGTTCCGTGCCTCAGGAAAGCCCCATACCCTGTTCTTCGAACCAAAGCCTCTGAGGAGTGACACCTGGAAACCAAAGCAAGAGTTGAGACTACGGCCTAAAGGCCTGTCCGGCTCAACCTTCTATCTCTGTTGACATCTGTGTGCATGCATTCATGGATGTAGCTGCTCAGCTTGTGTCCGAATGCCCCTGTGAGTCCAGTGAGGCTCCCAGGAGTGGGATGTCCTCGGAGGCCTTGAGGTTTCTCATATTCTGGAGGTGTGTGGCCAAAGGAATGGACACAGTTTCCCAGGAGAGAGCAGGCACGGTCCTGTGCTATGGCTCCAGAGGACCCAGCCTAGAGGCTGTGTTTGCCAGGGCTGTGGGGACAGATGTCTGAAAAAGCAAACTTGGCTCAGCTAGGGGCCAATGTAATGGCAGGCCTGATCTCTAGTCCGTGAGGGGAGATCCTCTGGAAATCAAAGTAGGGCAAGTGGGAGGCAGTCACTCAGGATTTTGTCTCTGGGTGTTGCATTTACAGTGTCCGGTCAGGGTAGGGGTTGTCTCAGAGGCCGAGGAAGAGCCTTCCTCTCGGGGGATTGTCCAAGCTCCCAAGTGTTTGTGTTCATTCTGTGGGAATGAAGAGTACTGTTTTCTGCCACAGGGGACCCCCCAGGAGAGGGACTCTAGAGCACAGCAGTGGGTTCCCTCAACTGGAATACACACCATCTAGTTAGTCCTGGGTGCCTATGGGCATGGCGAGCCACATATGCGGGCTCTTGGTCCAGTCACTGAGAGGCGTTACTTGAATAAGGTACTCACGCTGAGGGTGACAATGTGTGTTTGTGCCCAAGGCGGCCCTCACGCTTGGGCGTGGCCTCATGGGCCATGCCGTTTTCTCCTACACTGGAGGTTTGACTCACTGCCAGCAGCAAGGTTTCTTGCCATGGGGAAGGAGGGGTTATGACTGGTGCATCAGGTTCCCCCCTGTGCAGGGATTGGAGATAAGGTCTAGGTTCCGATGACTGAAAACCCAGGTTGGGAATGGATGGTGGCCTAAGGCAGTGGCGGGTCCAATGTGCTGGGTGTGCAGCCAGCTGTGTCGGTGTCTGTTGGAAGGTCTGGGCTCAGGCTAATTGCGACATAGCATCACTGTTTAAGGTAGCCTATACAATTGGGGTGTTGCCGAGGGCCAACACTTAGATCCTCATTTGGGGTTTCTGGGCAGCGCCATAGACCATGTTTTTCTCCTGGGAGGCAGGCACAGTGCTTCATTGTGGCCCCAGAATTCCCAGTAGGGAGGGTTTGTGGGCCAGGAGTGTGAGGAAGGAAGTCTGAAAACACAAGCTAGTGTGAGGATTGGAACCAAGGGCAGAGCAGGCCCACTCTGCAGAGGCTGAATCAAAATCTCCTGCATCTGAAGTCAGGCTGAGGATCAGACGTTAGCTGAGGCTGGAGTATGTGTCCATGATGGCACCTTCATGAAGTGGGGGCCTCATGAGGCCAAGGAAGTTTTCACACGTGAGATTGGAGGTTGCCCCAAACCACAAGGTTTCCTTCTGCGGGACATTCGAGTCCTGTTGCATGGCTCCAGGACATACCATATGGATGGATTGGAGAGCAGGGTTCGAAGGATGGATCCCTGTACTGCATGCCTCGCATTCCCATTGGCTATTAGCGACAAGATATGTTTGATCTGCTGCCTCTGGAACACGCGACCCAGCGGGCTGAGTTGAAATGGCCTTTCCTGAGGATGCGTCATAATGTGTGTTTGGGTCCATGGAGACCTTGGAATGTGCTGGTTGTTCAGTGGCCCTGCGGAACTCTCCTACGTGAAGTGTTTGATACATCCCAGTAAGAAGGCTGCCCATGTGGAGATGAGAGATGTTTGGTTTGGTGCCTCAGAAAAGCCCCATGTGCTGGTCTACGAAAACAGTCCTCTGAGAACGGAAACATGGAAACCAAAGCTAAGGTTCAGATTAGGGCCTGGGGTCCTGTCCATTTCAACCTTCTGTCTCTGGGGACACTGTCTGAGAGTCTAAGTGGAGATAGTTGCTCCGCTGGTGTCAGAGAGCCCCTCTAAGTCCAGGGTGGCCTATACTATTGATGACCTCAGGGACCTTGGAGCTTTTCCCTAACCTGTAGGGTTGTGGTCAATGGATTGGGCACACTTTCCTTGGAGAGGGCAGGCACAATCTTTCGCTGTTTGGTCCAGAGGCCCTAGCCTGGATGTTGTGTGGGTCCAGGCTGTGGGCACAGAAGTCTGAATACACAAAATCAGCTTATGAGTGGCGCCTAGGGTATAGCAGGCCGGATGTGCAGCCCGAGAGGGAGCTACTGGGCCTCTGAAACAAGGGAGAGTGGGAGGCGTTCCTTCAGGCTTTTGTCTCTGGATGTTGTGTCCGGGATAGCCGTGGATTGGAGCGGTGGCCTCAGGTACTGTGGTCGAGTTTCCCTCTCTGGGGATTTGTCCCAGCTCCCAAGAGTTTGGGGTCATTTTGTGGGAAGGGTCGAGTCGTGTTGTCTGGCTCTTGGCTCTCTCCAAGAAAGGGATTCATGAGCAGAGCTCCAGGTACGGGCGGGGCGACTGGAAATTTCAAACCATGGTGAGGATTGGGTGCATAGGGGCTTGGCAAGCCCCATATGTGGGCTCTTGGTCCAGGCCCTGACAGGCCTTTCTTTGACATGGGGCTCATGCTGAGGGTCACAGTGTGAATTTGTGCCCAAGCAGCACTCAAGTTTGGGCGTGGCTTCAGGGGCTATGAAGGTTTCTCCCACCCTGAAGGTGTGACTCCATGCCAAGAGCAAGCTTGACAGCCATGGGGAAGGAGGAGTTCTGTTTTGTGCTTGCTATACCCAGCTGTGTGGAGAATTGATATAATGTCTAGGTTCAGATATTTGAAAACCAAGGTTAGGATGAGGTGACGGCATAAGACCATGGCGGGTCCGAAGTGCTGGGTGTGCGGCCAGCTGTCTCCTTGTCTGTCTGGACGTCTGGCTTCAGGCTGTGTCAGGCAGAGCATTAGTGCCCAGAGCAGCCTATCCAGTTCGGGTACCGTCAAGGACCGAGCAGGTTGATCCTCATTGGGTTTTCTGGAGAGCCCCACAGGGAAACGTTTTTCTTCCGTTGGGCAGACACTGGGCTGGGTTTTGGTTCCGGAGTTCCTAGTCCAGAGGGCTTGTTTGCCAGGAGTGTGAGGAAGGAAGTCTGAAAACACAAGCTAGCGTGAGGTTTGGGACCGAGGGCACGGCAGGCCCACTCTGCAGAGGCTGAATCGAGATCTCCTGCACTGAGGTCATGTCAACTATGAGACGTGCCTCAGGCTAGAGTTATTGTCCAGCATGGCCTCTTCCTGAAGGGTGTGGGGGCTTCATGAGGCCAGAAAGTTTTGGCTACGATAGGATTTGTGAACTGCTCCAAAACTGAAGGTTACCTTCTACACGACAGTCGAGTCCTATTGGATGGTTCCAAGAGGCCCCATATGGAAAGACTCGAGAGCAGGTGTCTAAGCATGGATGCCTGGGAACGCCACCTCATATTCCCACTCTTTAGTCAGGACAAGGCAGGCTCAATCTGCGGGCTCCTGGGTAAGCTACCCAGAGGGGAGAGTTGAAATGGACTCTCCTGAAGATGAGTCCTACTTTGGCTTGGTGGCCTGGGAGACCTTGGAATGTGGAGGTGGCTCAGGGACTCTGCAGGATTCTCCAACATGAGGTGTTTGACACGGCTCCAACAAGGAAACTTCCCATGTGGAGACGAGAGGAGTTCTGTTCCATGCCTCAGGAAAGCCCCATACCCTGTTCTTCGAACCAAAGCCTCTGAGGAGTGACACCTGGAAACCAAAGCAAGAGTTGAGACTACGGCCTAAAGGCCTGTCCGGCTCAACCTTCTATCTCTGTTGACATCTGTGTGCATGCATTCATGGATGTAGCTGCTCAGCTTGTGTCCGAATGCCCCTGTGAGTCCAGTGAGGCTCCCAGGAGTGGGATGTCCTCGGAGGCCTTGAGGTTTCTCATATTCTGGAGGTGTGTGGCCAAAGGAATGGACACAGTTTCCCAGGAGAGAGCAGGCACGGTCCTGTGGTATGGCTCCAGAGGACCCAGCCTAGAGGCTGTGTTTGCCAGGGCTGTGGGGACAGATGTCTGAAAAAGCAAACTTGGCTCAGCTAGGGGCCAATGTAATGGCAGGCCTGATCTCTAGTCCGTGAGGGGAGATCCTCTGGAAATCAAAATAGGGCAAGTGGGAGGCAGTCACTCAGGATTTTGTCTCTGGGTGTTGCATTTACAGTGTCCGGTCAGGGTAGGGGTTGTCTCAGAGGCCGAGGAAGAGCCTTCCTCTCGGGGGATTGTCCAAGCTCCCAAGTGTTTGTGTTCATTCTGTGGGAATGAAGAGTACTGTTTTCTGCCACAGGGGACCCCCCAGGAGAGGCACTCTAGAGCACAGCAGTGGGTTCCCTCAACTGGAATACACACCATCTAGTTAGTCCTGGGTGCCTTGGGCATGGCAAGCCACATATGCGGGCTCTTGGTCCAGTCACTGAGAGGCGTTACTTGAATAAGATACTCACGCTGAGGGTCACAATGTGTGTTTGTGCCCAAGGCGGCCCTCACGCTTGGGCGTGGCCTCATGGGCCATGCCGTTTTCTCCTACACTGAAGGTTTGACTCACTGCCAGCAGCAAGGTTTCTTGCCATGGGGAAGGAGGGGTTATGACTGGTGCATCAGTTTCCCCCCTGTGCAGGGATTGGAGATAAGGTCTAGGTTCCGATGACTGAAAACCCAGGTTGGGAATGGATGGTGGCCTAAGGCAGTGGCGGGTCCAATGTGCTGGGTGTGCAGCCAGCTGTGTCGGTGTCTGTTGGAAGGTCTGGGCTCAGGCTATTTGCGACAGAGCATCACTGTTTAAGGTAGCCTATGCAATTGGGGTGTTGCCGAGGGCCAAGCAGTTTGATCCTCATTTGGGGTTTCTGGGCAGCGCCATAGACAATTTTTTTCTTTTGGGAGGCAGGCACAGTGCTTCATTGTGGCCCCAGAATTCCCAGTAGGGAGGGTTTGTGGGCCAGGATTGTGAGGACGGAAGTCTGAAAACACAAGCTAGTGTGAGGATTGGAGCCAAGGGCAGAGCAGGCCCACTCTGCAGAGGCTGAATCAAAATCTCCTGCATCTGAAGTCAGGCTGAGGATCAGACGTTGGCTGAGGCTGGAGTATGTGTCCATGATGGCACCTCTATGAAGTGGGGGCCTCATGAGGCCAAGGAAGTTTACCCACGCTGAGTTTGGAGGTTGCCCCAAACCACAAGGTTTCCTTCTGCGGGACATTCGAGTCCTGTTGCATGGCTCCAGGACATACCATATGGAAAGACTGGAGAGCAGGTTTCGAATAATGGATCCCTGTACAGCATGCCTCGCATTTCCATTGGCTATTAGCGACAAGATATGTTTGATCTGCTGCCTCTGGAACACGCGAAAAAGGGGGCTGAGTTGAAATGGTCTCTCCTGAGGATGCGTCATAATGTGCGTTTGGGTCCATGGAGACCTTGGAATGTGCTGTTTGTTCAGTGGCCCTGCGGAACTCTCCTACCTGAAGTGTTTGATACATCCCAGTAAGAAAGCTGCCCATGTGGAGATGATAGAGGTTTGGTTTGGTGCCTCAGAAAAGCCCCATGTGCTGGTCTACGAAAACAGTCCTCTGAGAACAGAAACATGGAAATCAAAGCTAAGGTTCAGATTAGGGCCTGTGGGCCTGTCCATTTCAACCTTCTGTCTCTGGGGACACTGTCTGAGAGTCTAAGTGGAGATAGTTGCTCCGCTGGTGTCAGAGAGCCCCTCTTAGTCCAGGGTGGCCTATAGTATTGATGGCCTCAGGGACCTTGGAGCTTTTCCCTAACCTGTAGGGTTGTGGTCAATGGATTGGGCACACTTTCCTTGGAGAGGGCAGGCACAATCTTTCGCTGTTTGGTCCAGAGGCCCTAGCCTTGATGTTGTGTGGGTCCAGGCTGTGGGCACAGAAGTCTGAATACACAAACTCAGCTTATGAGTGGCGCCGAGGGTATGGCCGGCCGGATGTACAGCCCGAGAGGGAGCTCCTGGGCCTCTGAAACAAGGGCGAGTGGGAGGCGTTCCTTCCGGCTTTTGTCTCAGGATGTTGTGTCCGGGATAGCCGTGGATTGGAGCGGTGGCCTCAGGTACTGTGGACGAGTATCCCTCTCTGGGGATTTGTCCCAGCTCCCAAGAGTTTGGGGTCATTTTGTGGGAAGGGTGGAGTCGTGTTGTCTGGCTCATGGGTCTCTCCAAGAAAGGGATTCCAGAGCAGAGCTCCAGGTACGGGCGGGGCGACTGGAAAAATCAAACCGTGGTGAGGATTGGGTGCATAGGGGCTTGGCAAGCCCCATATGTGGGCTCTTGGTCCAGGCCCTGACAGGCCTTTCTTTGACATGGGGCTCATGCTGAGGGTCACAGTGTGAATTTGTGCCCAAGCAGCACTCAACTTTGGGCGTGGCATCAGGGGCCATGAAGGTTTCTCCCACCCTGAATGTGTGACTCCATGCCAAGAGCAAGCTTGACAGCCATGGGGAAGGAGGAGTTCTGTTTTGTGCTTGCTATACCCAGCTGTGTGGAGAATTGATATAATGTCTAGGTTCAGATATCTGAAAACCAAGGTTAGGATGAGGTGACGGCATAAGACCATGGCGTGTCCGAAGTGCTGGGTGTGCGGTCAGCTGTCTCCTTGTCTGTCTGGACGTCTGGCTTCAGGCTGTGTCAGGCAGAGCATGAGTGCCCAGAGCAGCCTATCCAGTTCGGGTACCGTCGAGGCCCGAGCAGGTTGATCCTCATCTGGGTTTTCTGGAGAGCCATACAGGGAAACGTTTTTCTTCCATTGGGCAGACACTGGGCTGGGTTTTGGTTCCGGAGTTCCTAGTCCGTAGGGCTTGTTTGCCAGGACTGTGAGGAAGGAAGTCTGAAAACACAAGCTAGCGTGAGGTTTGGGACCGAGGGCACAGCAGGCCCACTCTGCAGAGGCTGTTCGAGATCTCCTGCACTGAGGTCATGTCAACTATGAGACGTGCCTCAGGCTAGAGTTTTTGTCCAGCATGGCCTCTTCCTGAAGGGTGTGGGGGCTTCATGAGGCCAGAAAGTTTTGGCTACGATGGGATTTGTGAACTGCTCCAAAACTGAAGGTTACCTTCTGCACGACAGTCGAGTCCTATTGCATGGTTCCAAGAGGCCCCATATGGAAAGACTCGAGAGCAGGTGTCTAAGCATGGATGCCTGGGAACGCCACCTCATATTCCCACTCTTTAGTCAGGACAAGGCAGGCTCAATCTGCGGGCTCCTGGGTGAGCTACCCAGAGGGGAGAGTTGAAATGGTCTCTCCTGAAGATGAGTCCTACTGTGGCTTGGTGGCCTGGGAGACCTTGGAATGTGGAGGTGGTTCAGGGACTCTGCAGGATTCTCCAACATGAGGTGTTTGACACGGCTCCAACAAGGAAACTTCCCATGTGGAGACGAGAGGAGTTCTGTTCCGTGCCTCAGGAAAGCCCCATACCCTGTTCTTCGAACCAAAGCCTCTGAGGAGTGACACCTGGAAACCAAAGCAAGAGTTGAGACTACGGCCTAAAGGCCTGTCCGGCTCAACCTTCTATCTCTGTTGACATCTGTGTGCATGCATTCATGGATGTAGCTGCTCAACTTGTGTCCGAATGCCCCTGTGAGTCCAGTGAGGCTCCCAGTAGTGGGATGTCCTCGGAGGCCTTGAGGTTTCTTATATTCTGGAGGTGTGTGGCCAAAGGAATGGACACAGTTTCCCAGGAGAGAGCAGGCAGGGTCCTGTTCTATGGCTCCAGAGGACCCAGCCTAGAGGCTGTGTTTGCCAGGGCTGTGGGGACAGATGTCTGAAAAAGCAAACTTGGCTCAGCTAGCGGCCAATGTAATGGCAGGCCTGATCTCTAGTCCGTGAGGGGAGATCCTCTGAAAATCAAAGTAGGGCAAGTGGGAGGCAGTCACTCAGGATTTTGTCTCTGGGTGTTGCGTTTACAGTGTCCGGTCAGGGTAGGGGTTGTCTCAGAGGCCGAGGAAGAGCCTTCCACTCGGGGGATTGTCCAAGCTCCCAAGTGTTTGTGTTCATTCTGTGGGAATGAAGAATACTGTTTTCTGCCACAGGGGACCCCCAGGAGAGGGACTCTAGAGCACAGCAGTGGGTACCCTCAACTGGAATACACACCATCTAGTTAGTCCTGGGTGCCTATGGGCATGGCGAGCCACATATGCGGGCTCTTGGTCCAGTCACTGAGAGGCGTTACTTGAATAAGGTACTCACGCTGAGGGTCACAATGTGTGTTTGTGCCCAAGGCGGCCCTCACGCTTGGGCGTGGCCTCATGGGCCATGCCGTTTTCTCCTACACTGAAGGTTTGACTCACTGCCAGCAGCAAGGTTTCTTGCCAGGGGAAGGAGGGGTTCTGACTTGTGCATCAGGTTCCCCCCTGTGCAGGGATTGGAGATAAGGTCTAGGTTCCGATGACTGAAAACCCAGGTTGGGAATGGATGGTGGCCTAAGGCAGTGGCGGGTCCAATGTGCTGGGTGTGCAGCCAGCTGTGTCGGTGTCTGTTGGAAGGTCTGAGCTCAGGCTATTTGCGACAGAGCATCACTGTTTAAGGTAGCCTATGCAATTGGGGTGTTGCCGAGGGCCACCAGTTTGATCCTCATTTGTGGATTCTGGGCAGCGACATAGACAATGTTTTTCTCCTGGGAGGCAGGCACAGTGCTTCATTGTGGCTGAGAATTCCCAGTAGGGAGGGTTTGTGGGCCAGGAGTGTGAGGACGGAAGTCTGAAAACACAAGCTAGTGTGAGGATTGGAGCCAAGGGCAGAGCAGGCCCACTCTGCAGAGGCTGAATCAAAATCTCCTGCATCTGAAGTCAGGCTGAGGATCAGACTTTGGCTGAGGCTGGAGTATGTGTCCATGATGGCACCTTCATGAAGTGGGGGCCTCATGAGTCCAAGGAAGTTTTCCCACGCTGAGTTTGGAGGTTGCCCCAAACCACAAGGTTTCCTTCTGCGGGACATTCGAGTCCAGTTGCACGGCTCCAGGACATACCATCTGGAAGGACTGGAGAGCAGGGTTCGAAGGATGGATCCCTGTACAGCATGCCTCACATTCCCATTGGCTATTAGCGACAAGATATGTTTGATCTGCTACCTCTGGATCACGCGACCCAGGGGGCTGAGTTGAAATGGCGTCTCCTGAGGATGCGTCACAATGTTCGTTTGGGTCCATGGAGACCTTGGAATGTGCTGGTTGTTCAGTGGCCCTGCGGAACTCTCCTACCTGAAGTGTTTGAAACATCCCAGTAAGAAAGCTGCCCATGTGGAGATGAGAGATGTTTGGTTTGGTGCCTCAGAAAAGCCCCATGTGCTGGTCTACGAAAACAGTCCTCTGAGAACGGAAACATGGAAACCAAAGCTAAGGTTCAGATTAGGGCCTGGGGGCCTGTCCATTTCAACCTTCTGTCTCTGGGGACACTGTCTGAGAGTCTAAGTGGAGATAGTTGCTCCGCTGGTGTCAGAGAGCCCCTCTTAGTCCAGGGGGGCCTACACTATTGATGGCCTCAGGGGCCTTGGATCTTTTCCCTAACCTTTAGGGTTGTCGTCAATGGATTGGGCACACTTTCCTTGGAGAGGGCAGGCACAATCTTTCGCTGTGGCCCTAGAGGCCCTAGCCTGGAGGTGTGTGGGTCCAGGCTGTGGGCACAGAAGTCTGAATACACAAACTCAGCTTATGAGTGGCGCCTAGGGTATGGCTGGCCGGAGGTACAGCCCAAGAGGGAGCTCCTGGGCCTCTGAAACAAGAGCGAGTGGGAGGCGTTCCAACAGGCTTTTGTCTCTGGATGTTGTGTCCGGGATAGCCGTGGATTTGAGGGGTGGCCTCAGGGACAGTGGACGAGTATCCCTCTCTGGGGATTTGTCCCAGCTCCCAAGATTGGGGTCATTTTGTGGGAAGGGTGGAGTCGTGTTGTCTGGCTCATGGGTCTCTCCAAGAAAGGGATTCCAGAGCAGAGCCCCAGGTACGGGCATGGCGACTGGAAAATTCAAAACGTGGTGAGGATTGGGTTCATAGGGGCTTGGCAAGCCCCATATGCGTGCTCTTTGTCCAAGCCCTGAGAGGCCTTTCTTTGACATGGGGCTCATGCTGAGGGTCACAGTGTGAATTTGTTTCCAATCAGCACTCACGTTTTGCGTGGCATCAGTGGCCATGAAGGTTTCTCCCACCCTGAAGGTGTTACTCAATGCCAAGAGCAAGCTTTACAGCCATGGGGAAGCAGGACTTCTGTTTTGTGCTTGCGATACCCAGCTGTGTGGAGAATTGATATGATGTCTAGGTTCAGATATCTGAAAACCAAGGTTAGGAAGAGGTGACGGCATAAGACCATGGCGTGTAAGAAAGTGCTGGGTGTGCGGCGAGCTGTCTCCTTGTCTGTCTGGACGTCTGGCTTCAGGCTGTGTCAGACAGAGCATGAGTGCCCAGAGCAGCCTATCCAGTTCGGGTACCGTCGAGGCCCGAGCAGGTTGATCCTCATCTGGGTTTTCTGGAGAGTCCCACAGGGAAACGTTTTTCTTCCGTTGGGCAGACACTGGGCTGGGTTTTGGTTCTGGAGTTCCTAGTCCGGAGGGCTTGTTTTCCAGGAGTGTGAGGAAGGAAGTCTGAAAACACAAGCTAGCATGAGGTTTGGGACCGAGGGCACGGAAGGCCCACTCTGCAGAGGCTGAATCGAGATCTCCTGCACTGAGGTCATGTCAACTATGAGACGTGCCTCAGGCTAGAGTTTTTGTCCAGCATGTCCTCTTCTTGAAGGGTTTGGGGGCTTCATGAAGCCAGGGAGGTTTGCCTACGATGGGATTTGTGAACTACTCCAAACCTCAAGATTTCCTTCTTCTCGACAGTCGAGTCCTATTGGATGGTTCCAGGAGGCCCCATACGGAAAGACTCGAGAGCAGGTGTCAAAGCATGGATGCCTGGGAACGCCACCTCATATTCCCACTGTTTAGTCAGGACAAGTCAGGCTCAATCTGCAGGCTCCTGGGTGAGCTACCTAGAGGGGAGAGTTGAAATGGACTCTCCTGAAGATGAGTTCTACTGTGGCTTGGTGGCCTGGGAGACCTTGGAATGTGGAGGTGGCTCGGGGACTCTGCAGGGTTTTCCAAACTGAGGCGTTTGACACAGCTCCAACAAGGAAGCTTCCCATGTGGAGACGAGAGGAGTTCTGTTCAGTGCCTCAGGAAAGCCCCATACCCTGTTCTTCGAACCAAAGCCTCTGAGGAGTAACACCTGGAACCCAAAGCAAGAGTTGAGATTAGGGCCTAAGGGCCTGTCCGGCTCAACCTTCTATCTCTGTTGACATCTGTGTGCATGCCTTCGTGGAGGTAGCTGCTCAGCTTGTGTCCGAATGCCCCTGTGTGTCCAGGGAGGCTCCCAGTAGTGGGATGACCTCGGGGGCCTTGAGGTTTCTCATATTCTGGAGGTGTGTGGCCAAAGGAATGGACACAGTTTCCCAGGAGAGAGCAGGCACAGTCATGTGGTATGGCTCCAGAGGACCCAGCCTAGAGGCTGTGTTTGCCAGGGCTCTGGGGACTGATGTCTGAAAGAGAAAACTTGGCTCAGGTAGGGGCCAAGGTAATGGCAGGCCTGATCTCCAGTCCGTGAGGGGAGATCCTCTGGATATCAAAGGAGGGCAAGTGGGAGGCAGTCGCTCAGGCTTTTGTCTCTGGGTGTTGCGTTTACAGTGTCCTGTCAGGGTAGGGGTTTCCTCAGGGTCCGAGGAAGAGCCTTCCTCTCGGGGGATTGTCCAAGCTCCCAAGTGTTTGGGTTCATTCTGTGGGAAGTGAAGAGTACTGTTTTCTGCCACAAAGGGCCTCCCAGGAGAGGGACTCTAGAGCACAGCAGTGGGTTCCCTCAACTGGAATACACACCATCTAGTTAGTCCTGGGTGACTATGTGCATGGCAAGGACTAAATGCAGGATCTTCGACCCGAACCTGACAGGCCTTTCTTTGTCATGGGGCTCATGCTAGGGTCACAGTGTGAATTTGTGCCCAAGCAGCACTCATGTTTGGGCGTGGAATCATGGGCCATGAAGGGTTCCCCACGTGAAGGTGTGACTCCATGCGAAGAACAAGCATTACAGCCATGTGGAAGGCAGAGTTCTGATTGTGATTCCGATACTCAAACTCAGCTTTCTTTGGGGACATCGGTATGGCAGGCCCAATCTACAAACCATGAGAAGAACTCATGAAGATTTGAATATAGAGTGAGTCTGAGGCGCTTGCTCAGGCATTTGTCTCTGGAATTTGTATCAGCGATCTCCGGGGAATGTCGGGGATGACTCATGGGCCATGGACGAATCTTCCTCTCTGAGGATTTGGCCCGATTCCCAATTGCTTTTCGTCAATCTGTGGGATGGGAGGTCTCCTTTCAGGTTTGTTACCCTCAGGTGTCCCACCAAAAGAGGAATTCCAAAGCAAAGCCGTGGGGAAGACTGAAGGAACAACCCGAACTATGGTTAAAAATTGGGGCCTACGGGCATGGCAAGCACAATATGCTATCTTTCATCCAGCCACTGAGTGGCCTTATTTGAGGACTGGGCTCAGCCTGAGGGTCACAATGTGTGTTTGTGAACAATGTGGCCCGCGAGCATGGGTGGGGCCTCATGGGCCACACTGGTTTCAACTGACTGAAAGTTGGACAACATGCCAACCACAAGGTTTCTTGTCATGGGGAAGGAGTTCTGATTTCTGAATCATCTTCAACCCTGGGCAGTGATTGGAGATAAAGTCTAGGTTCTGAAACCTGAAAACTGAGGTTGGGAAGAGATGACGACCTAAGGCCATGGCGGCTCGATGTGCTCAGTGTGCGGCCAGCTGTCTGGGAGGGGCCAGGGGGTCCAGGATCAGGCTGTGTCAGAAAGGGCATTAGTACCCTGGTCAGCCTATGTATTTGGGGTACAGCCAAGGTCGGTGCAGGTTTATCCTCATTTGGGATGACTGGGTAGCCCCAGAGGACAAAGTTTTTCTTCTGGAGGGCCGGCAGAGTGCTGCATTGTAGTTCTAGATTGCCAAACTTGAGGGCTTGTGGGCCAGTAGTCTGACGACAAAAGTCTGAGAACACAAGCTAGGCTTAGGTTTCTGGGTGAGGCCATGGCAGGCACAATCTACAGACCTGAATCGAGATCTCGTGCATCTGAAGTCAGGGCGAGGATCAGACGATCGCTCAGGTAGGAGTTTCTGTCCCTGATGGCCCCTTCATAAATGGGGGGTCATCACGAGGCCATGGGGCTTTCCAACGATGGGAGTTGTGAGAAGCTCCAAACTGCAGAGAGTCTTCTGCAGGACAATTGAGACCTGTTGTTTGGCTCGAGGCCAATGATTCTGAGCAGGGTTCTAAGGATGGATGGCTGGGTAGCCCACCTCGCATTCCAATTGTCTCCTAGCAACAAGACAGGTTAGATCTCCTGGATCTCTGGGGAGCAACCGAGAATGCTGAGTTGAAATGGACACCCCTGGGGAATGGTCCTAACGTGCTTTTGTGTCTATGGAGACCTTGGAATGAAGCGGAGGCACTGGGGCCCTAAAGGGTTCTCCTAAACAGAGGCTTTGACACAGCTCCAACGTGCAAGTTTCCCATGTGTAGATGAGATGTTTTCTCATGGGTGAGTCACGAAACAGCTATATGCTGCTTTTGAAATCCAGGCCTCTGAGGAGAGATCCCTGGACACCAAAGCAATGGATCTGATTAGTGCCTAAGGGCCTGTTCTTTTCTTTTTACCTCTGGGGACATCTGCTATGGGTCTGAGTGCAGGTAGGTGCTCAGTTGGGCTCAGATTGCCCCTGTTTTTCCTGGGAAGCCACCACTATTGAGATGGATCAGGGACTTTGGAGGTTTATCCTATTAGAAGGGTTGTGGCCATTCGAATGGGCACACACAATTCCCTTGGAGAGGGCAAGTACAGTCCTCAGTTTTGTGTCCAGGGGCCTGAGCCTGTAGGTTGTGTAGGCCAGGGCTGTTTGGTCAGTTCTCTGAAAACACAAACTCGGCTTATGTTTCGGGTCATAGGTATGGCAGGACTGATCTACAGACCATGAGGAGAACTCTTCGGGATTTGAAAGAAGGGCTAGTGTGAGGCTCCTGCTCAAGAGTTTGTCTCTGGATATCATGTCACTCATGGTCGTGGAATTTCTGGGTGACTTCATGGGAAATGGACGAGTCTTACTTTTTGGTGGTTTGGCCCCGTCCAAAGAGTTTGGGGTCATTCTTTGGGCTGGAAGAAGTCTGTTTTTTTTTTGTTGTTGTTGTTGTTGTTTTTCTTTTTTAACCTCCGGTGTCCCACCAAATGAAAGATTCCAGAGTAGAGCCCTGGGGAGGGGCGACTGGACAATCAGAAATCTGGTTAAAAATTGGGGCCTAGGGACATGTCAAGCCCATTATGACATCTAATGGTCCAGCCACTGAGAGGACTTACTAGACTACAGAACTCAAGCTGAGGGTCACAATGTTTGTGTATGCCCTCGTCACACTCAAGAATGGGCGGGGCCTCAGGGTGAATGCTGGTTTCTTCTACTCTGAACGTTGGACAACGTGCCAACCACAAGGGTTCTTGCCATGGGTAAAGAGGAGTTCTGATTTCTACATCACACTCACCCCTGGGCTGTGATTGGAGATAAGGTCTCGGTTCTGAAGCCTGAAAACTGAGGTAAGGAAGAGATGATGACCTAAGGCCATGGCGGGTTTTATGTGCTCAGTGTGCGGTCAGCTTTCTGGGTGTTGGTCAGGATGTCCGGGCTCAGGTTGTGTTCGACAGTGCATTAGTGCCCAGGTTAGACTATATAATTTGGGTAAAGTTGAGTGCTGTGTAGGTTTACCCTCATTTAAGGTGCCTGGGCAGCTCATGAGGCAATAATTTTTTTTTCTAGAGGGCAGGCAGAGTGCCTCATTGTGGGTCTGGAATTGAAAAACTTGAGGGCTTCGGAACCAGGAGTATGAGGACGGAAGTCTGAGAAGACAAGCTAGACTTGGGTTTCAGGGCGAGGGCACGGCATGTACCCCCTGCAGATCTGAAAAAATATCTCATCCATCTGAAGTCAGGGCAAGGATCAGACTTTGGCTCAGGTTGGAGAATCTGAGCATGGCGGCTGCTTCTTGAAGGCAGCAGAATCTCGAGGTCATTGAGGTTTTCCCACGTTGGGAGTTGTGGGATGCCCCCTTCAAGGATTCCGTCTGCGGGACAATTAAGACTTGTAGGACAGCTCCAGGACATCCCATATGGAATGACTCCAGACCACCGTTCGCGGATGGATGCCTGGGAAGCCCGCCTCGCATTCCAATTGTCTCCTAGCAACAAGACAGTTTAGATCTGATGGCTCTGCGGGAGCAACCGGGGTGGCTGAGTTGAAATGGACTTTCCTGAGGATGGGTCCTAATGTGCTTTTGTGTCCATGAGGGCCTTTAAATGGGGCGGTGGCACCGGGACCCTGAAGTACTCTCCTAAGCTTTGGACATGGCTCCCATGCACAGGTTTCCTTGTGGAGAAGAGATGAGTTCTGATGGGTGCCTCAGGAAAACCCCTATGCTCGTATTGGAATCAGGCTTTTGAGGACACATGCCTGTAACCCAAAGCAATGGATCCTATTATGGCCTAGGGTCCTGTCTGGTTCAATCTTCTTCTCTGGGGACAACCATCTCTGTTATGAGTATAGGTCGATTATCAGCTGGTGTCAGACAGCCCTTGTTTGTTCTGGGCGACCTACACTATTGGGATGGCCTCAGGGACTTTGGAGGTTTCTCCTAATTTGTACGATTTTGGACCATGGAATGGGCAGAATTCCCATGGATTGGTAGGCACAGTCCGAATGTGTGGCTCCAGGGGCCCAGCCTGGAGGGTGGGTGGCCCAAGACTTTGAGGACAGAAGTCTGAAAACACAAACTCAGCTTAGGTTTGGGGACGTAGGTATGGCAGGCCCGATCTACAAACCATGAGAAGAACTCTTCAGGATATGAAGAAAGTGCGAGTCTGAGGCGCTTGCTCAGGCTTTTGTCTCTGGATTTTGTATCAGCGATGGCCGTGGAATGTCGGGGAGGCCTCATGGGCCACGGACGAATCTTCCTCTCTGAGGATTTGGCCCGATTCCCAATTGCTTTTCATCAATCTTTGGGATGGGAGGACTCATTTCAGTTTTGTTACCTCAGGTGTCCCACCAAAAGAGGAATTCCAAAGCAAAGCCGTGGGGAAGATTGAAGGGACAACCCGAACTATGGTTAAAAATTGGGGCCTAGGGGCATGGCAAGCCCAATATGCTATCTCTTCATCCAGCCACTTAGTGGCCTTACTTGAGGACTGGGCTCAGCCTGAGCGTCACAATGTGTGTTTGTGACCAATGTGGCCCACGAGCATGGGCGGGGCCTCATGGGCCACACTGGTTTCAACTACACTGAACGTTGGACAACATGCCAACCACAAGGTTTCTTGCCATGGGGAAGGAGTTCTGATTTCTGCATCACCTTCAACACTGGGCAGTGATTGGATATAAGGTCTAGGTTCAGAAACCTGAAAATTGATGTTGGGAAGAGATGACGACCTAAGGCCATGGTGGCTCAATGTGCTCAGTTTGCGGCCAGCTGTCTAGGAGGGGCCAGGGGGTCCAGGCTCAGGCTGTACCAGAAAGGGCATTAGAGCCCTGGTCAGCCTGTGTATTTGGGGTACAGCCAAGGTCGGTGCAGGTTGATCCTCATTTGGGGTTACTGGGTAGCCCCAGAGGACAATGTTTTTCTTCTGGAGGGCCGGCAGAGTGCTGCATTGTAGTTCTGGATTGCCAAACTGGAGGGCTTGTGGGCCAGTAGTCTGACGACAAAAGTCTGAGAACACAAGCTAGGCTTAGGTTTCTGGGTGAGGCCATGGCAGGCACAATCTACAAACCTGAATCGAGATCTCGTGCATCTGAAGTCAGAGCGAGGATCAGACGATCGCTCAGGTAGGAGTTTCTGTCCCTGATGGCCCCTTCATAAATGGGGGGTCATCACGAGGCCATGGGTGTTTTCCCACGATGGGAGTTGTGAGAAGCTCCAAACTGCAGAGAGTCTTCTGCAGGACAATTGAGACCTGTTGTTTGGCTCGAGGCCAATGATTCTGAGCAGGGTTCTAAGGATGGATGGCTGGGTAGCCCACCTCGCATTCCAATTGTCTCCTAGCAACAAGACAGGTTAGATCTCCTGGATCTGTGGGGAGCAACCGAGGATGCTGAGTTGAAATGGACACCCCTGGGGATGGGTCCTAACGTGCTTTTGTGTCTATGGAGACCTTGGAATGAAGCGGTGGCACTGGGGCCCTAAAGGGTTCTCCTAAACAGAGGCTTTGACACAGCTCCAACGTGCAAGTTTCCCATGTGTAGATGAGATGTTCTCTGATGGGTGAGTCACGAAACAGCTATATGCTGCTTTTGAAATCCAGGCCTCTGAGGAGAGATGCCTGGACACCAAAGCAATGGATCTGATTAGTGCCTAGGGGCCTGTTCTTTTCTTTTTACCTCTGGGGACATCTGCTATGGGTCTGAGTGCAGGTAGGTGCTCAGTTGGGCTCAGATTGCCCCTGTTTTTCCTGGGAAGCCACCACTATTGAGATGGATCAGGGACTTTGGAGGTTTATCCTATTAGAAGGGTTGTGGCCATTGGAATGGGCACACACAATTCCCTTGGAGAGGGCAAGTACAGTCCTCAGTTTTGTGTCCAGGGGCCTGAGCCTGTAGGTTGTGTAGGCCAGGGCTGTTTGGACAGTTGTCAGAAAACACAAACTCGGCTTATGTTTCGGGTCATAGGTATGGCAGGACTGATCTACAGACCATGAGGAGAACTCTTCGGGAGTTGAAAGAAGGGCTAGTGTGAGGCTCCTGCTCAAGTTTTTGTCTCTGGATATCATGTCACTCATGGTCGTGGAATTTCTGGGTGACTTCATGGGAAATGGACGAGTCTTACTTTTTGGTGGTTTGGCCCCGTCCAAAGAGTTTGGGGTCATTCTTTGGGCTGGAAGAAGTCTGTTTTTTTTTTTGTTGTTGTTGTTTTTTTTCTTTTTTAACCTCCGGTGTCCCACCAAATGAGGGATTCCAGAGTAGAGCCCTGGGGAGGGGCGACTGGACAATCAGAAATCTGGTTAAAAATTGGGGCCTAGGGACATGTCAAGCCCATTATGACATCTAATGGTCCAGCCACTGAGAGGACTTACTAGACTAAAGAACTCAAGCTGAGGGTCACAATGTTTGTGTATGCCCTCGTCGCACTCAAGAATGGGCGGGGCCTCAGGGTGAATGCTGGTTTCTTCTACTCTGAACATTGGACAACGTGCCAACCACAAGGGTTCTTGCCATGGGTAAAGAGGAGTTCTGATTTCTACCTCACACTCACCCCTGGGCTGTGATTGGAGATAAGGTCTCGGTTCTGAAGCCTGAAAACTGAGGTAAGGAAGAGATGATGACCTAAGGCCATGGCGGGTTTTTTGTGCTCAGTGTGCAGTCAGCTTTCTGGGTGTTGGTCAGGAGGTCCGGGCTCAGGTTGTGTTCGACAGTGCATTAGTGCCCAGGTTAGACTATATAATTTGGGTAAAGTTGAGTGCTGTGTAGGTTTACCCTCATTTAAGGTGCCTGGGCAGCTCATGAGGCAATAATTTTTTTTTCTAGAGGGCAGGCAGAGTGCTGCATTGTGGGTCCGGAATTGCCAAACTTGAGGGCTTCGGGGCCAGGAGTGTGAGGACGTAAGTCTGAGAAGACAAGCTAGACTTGGGTTTCAGGGCGAGGGCACGGCATGTACCCCCTGCAGATCTGAAAAAATATCTCATCCATCTGAAGTCAGGGCAAGGATCAGACTTTGGCTCAGGTTGGAGAATCTGAGCATGGCGGCTGCTTCTTGAAGGCAGCGGAATCTCGAGGTCATTGAGGTTTTCCCACGTTGGGAGTTGTGGGATGCCCCCTTCAAGGATTCCGTCTGCGGGACAATTAAGACTTGTAGGACAGCTCCAGGACATCCCATATGGAATGACTCCAGACCACCGTTCGCGGATGGATGCCTGGGAAGCCCGCCTCGCATTCCAATTGTCTCCTAGCAACAAGACAGTTTAGATCTGATGGCTCTGCGGGAGCAACCGGGGTGGCTGAGTTGAAATGGACTTTCCTGAGGATGGGTCCTAATGTGCTTTTGTGTCCATGAGGGCCTTTAAATGGGGCGGTGGCACCGGGACCCTGAAGTACTCTCCTAAGCTTTGGACATGGCTCCCATGCACAGGTTTCCTTGTGGAGAAGAGATGAGTTCTGATGGGTGCCTCAGGAAAACCCCTATGCTCGTATTGGAATCAGGCTTTTGAGGACACATGCCTGTAACCCAAAGCAATGGATCCTATTATGGCCTAGGGTCCTGTCTGGTTCAATCTTCTTCTCTGGGGACAACCATCTCTGTTATGAGTATAGGTCGATTATCAGCTGGTGTCAGACAGCCCTTGTTTGTTCTGGGCGACCTACACTATTGGGATGGCCTCAGGGACTTTGGAGGTTTCTCCTAATTTGTACGATTTTGGACCATGGAATGGGCAGAATTCCCATGGATTGGTAGGCACAGTCCGAATGTGTGGCTCCAGGGGCCCAGCCTGGAGGGTGGGTGGCCCAAGACTTTGAGGACAGAAGTCTGAAAACACAAACTCAGCTTAGGTTTGGGGACGTAGGTATGGCAGGCCCGATCTACAAACCATGAGAAGAACTCTTCAGGATATGAAGAAAGTGCGAGTCTGAGGCGCTTGCTCAGGCTTTTGTCTCTGGATTTTGTATCAGCGATGGCCGTGGAATGTCGGGGAGGCCTCATGGGCCACGGACGAATCTTCCTCTCTGAGGATTTGGCCCGATTCCCAATTGCTTTTCGTCAATCTTTGGGATGGGAGGACTCATTTCAGTTTTGTTACCTCAGGTGTCCCACCAAAAGAGGAATTCCAAAGCCAAGCCGTGGGGAAGACTGAAGGGACAACCCGAACTATGGTTAAAAATTGGGGCCTAGGGGCATGGCAAGCCCAATATGCTATCTCTTCATCCAGCCACTTAGTGGCCTTACTTGAGGACTGGGCTCAGCCTGAGCGTCACAATGTGTGTTTGTGACCAATGTGGCCCACGAGCATGGGCGGGGCCTCATGGGCCACACTGGTTTCAACTACACTGAACGTTGGACAACATGCCAACCACAAGGTTTCTTGCCATGGGGAAGGAGTTCTGATTTCTGCATCACCTTCAACACTGGGCAGTGATTGGATATAAGGTCTAGGTTCAGAAACCTGAAAATTGATGTTGGGAAGAGATGACGACCTAAGGCCATGGTGGCTCAATGTGCTCAGTTTGCGGCCAGCTGTCTAGGAGGGGCCAGGGGGTCCAGGCTCAGGCTGTACCAGAAAGGGCATTAGAGCCCTGGTCAGCCTGTGTATTTGGGGTACAGCCAAGGTCGGTGCAGGTTGATCCTCATTTGGGGTTACTGGGTAGCCCCAGAGGACAATGTTTTTCTTCTGGAGGGCCGGCAGAGTGCTGCATTGTAGTTCTGGATTGCCAAACTGGAGGGCTTGTGGGCCAGTAGTCTGACGACAAAAGTCTGAGAACACAAGCTAGGCTTAGGTTTCTGGGTGAGGCCATGGCAGGCACAATCTACAAACCTGAATCGAGATCTCGTGCATCTGAAGTCAGAGCGAGGATCAGACGATCGCTCAGGTAGGAGTTTCTGTCCCTGATGGCCCCTTCATAAATGGGGGGTCATCACGAGGCCATGGGTGTTTTCCCACGATGGGAGTTGTGAGAAGCTCCAAACTGCAGAGAGTCTTCTGCAGGACAATTGAGACCTGTTGTTTGGCTCGAGGCCAATGATTCTGAGCAGGGTTCTAAGGATGGATGGCTGGGTAGCCCACCTCGCATTCCAATTGTCTCCTAGCAACAAGACAGGTTAGATCTCCTGGATCTGTGGGGAGCAACCGAGGATGCTGAGTTGAAATGGACACCCCTGGGGATGGGTCCTAACGTGCTTTTGTGTCTATGGAGACCTTGGAATGAAGCGGTGGCACTGGGGCCCTAAAGGGTTCTCCTAAACAGAGGCTTTGACACAGCTCCAACGTGCAAGTTTCCCATGTGTAGATGAGATGTTCTCTGATGGGTGAGTCACGAAACAGCTATATGCTGCTTTTGAAATCCAGGCCTCTGAGGAGAGATGCCTGGACACCAAAGCAATGGATCTGATTAGTGCCTAGGGGCCTGTTCTTTTCTTTTTACCTCTGGGGACATCTGCTATGGGTCTGAGTGCAGGTAGGTGCTCAGTTGGGCTCAGATTGCCCCTGTTTTTCCTGGGAAGCCACCACTATTGAGATGGATCAGGGACTTTGGAGGTTTATCCTATTAGAAGGGTTGTGGCCATTGGAATGGGCACACACAATTCCCTTGGAGAGGGCAAGTACAGTCCTCAGTTTTGTGTCCAGGGGCCTGAGCCTGTAGGTTGTGTAGGCCAGGGCTGTTTGGACAGTTGTCAGAAAACACAAACTCGGCTTATGTTTCGGGTCATAGGTATGGCAGGACTGATCTACAGACCATGAGGAGAACTCTTCGGGAGTTGAAAGAAGGGCTAGTGTGAGGCTCCTGCTCAAGTTTTTGTCTCTGGATATCATGTCACTCATGGTCGTGGAATTTCTGGGTGACTTCATGGGAAATGGACGAGTCTTACTTTTTGGTGGTTTGGCCCCGTCCAAAGAGTTTGGGGTCATTCTTTGGGCTGGAAGAAGTCTGTTTTTTTTTTTGTTGTTGTTGTTTTTTTTCTTTTTTAACCTCCGGTGTCCCACCAAATGAGGGATTCCAGAGTAGAGCCCTGGGGAGGGGCGACTGGACAATCAGAAATCTGGTTAAAAATTGGGGCCTAGGGACATGTCAAGCCCATTATGACATCTAATGGTCCAGCCACTGAGAGGACTTACTAGACTAAAGAACTCAAGCTGAGGGTCACAATGTTTGTGTATGCCCTCGTCGCACTCAAGAATGGGCGGGGCCTCAGGGTGAATGCTGGTTTCTTCTACTCTGAACATTGGACAACGTGCCAACCACAAGGGTTCTTGCCATGGGTAAAGAGGAGTTCTGATTTCTACCTCACACTCACCCCTGGGCTGTGATTGGAGATAAGGTCTCGGTTCTGAAGCCTGAAAACTGAGGTAAGGAAGAGATGATGACCTAAGGCCATGGCGGGTTTTTTGTGCTCAGTGTGCAGTCAGCTTTCTGGGTGTTGGTCAGGAGGTCCGGGCTCAGGTTGTGTTCGACAGTGCATTAGTGCCCAGGTTAGACTATATAATTTGGGTAAAGTTGAGTGCTGTGTAGGTTTACCCTCATTTAAGGTGCCTGGGCAGCTCATGAGGCAATAATTTTTTTTTCTAGAGGGCAGGCAGAGTGCTGCATTGTGGGTCCGGAATTGCCAAACTTGAGGGCTTCGGGGCCAGGAGTGTGAGGACGGAAGTCTGAGAAGACAAGCTAGACTTGGGTTTCAGGGCGAGGGCACGGCATGTACCCCCTGCAGATCTGAAAAAATATCTCATCCATCTGAAGTCAGGGCAAGGATCAGACTTTGGCTCAGGTTGGAGAATCTGAGCATGGCGGCTGCTTCTTGAAGGCAGCGGAATCTCGAGGTCATTGAGGTTTTCCCACGTTGGGAGTTGTGGGATGCCCCCTTCAAGGATTCCGTCTGCGGGACAATTAAGACTTGTAGGACAGCTCCAGGACATCCCATATGGAATGACTCCAGACCACCGTTCGCGGATGGATGCCTGGGAAGCCCGCCTCACATTCCAATTGTCTCCTAGCAACAAGACAGTTTAGATCTGATGGCTCTGCGGGAGCAACCGGGGTGGCTGAGTTGAAATGGACTTTCCTGAGGATGGGTCCTAATGTGCTTTTGTGTCCATGAGGGCCTTTAAATGGGGCGGTGGCACCGGGACCCTGAAGTACTCTCCTAAGCTTTGGACATGGCTCCCATGCACAGGTTTCCTTGTGGAGAAGAGATGAGTTCTGATGGGTGCCTCAGGAAAACCCCTATGCTCGTATTGGAATCAGGCTTTTGAGGACACATGCCTGTAACCCAAAGCAATGGATCCTATTATGGCCTAGGGTCCTGTCTGGTTCAATCTTCTTCTCTGGGGACAACCATCTCTGTTATGAGTATAGGTCGATTATCAGCTGGTGTCAGACAGCCCTTGTTTGTTCTGGGCGACCTACACTATTGGGATGGCCTCAGGGACTTTGGAGGTTTCTCCTAATTTGTACGATTTTGGACCATGGAATGGGCAGAATTCCCATGGATTGGTAGGCACAGTCCGAATGTGTGGCTCCAGGGGCCCAGCCTGGAGGGTGGGTGGCCCAAGACTTTGAGGACAGAAGTCTGAAAACACAAACTCAGCTTAGGTTTGGGGACGTAGGTATGGCAGGCCCGATCTACAAACCATGAGAAGAACTCTTCAGGATATGAAGAAAGTGCGAGTCTGAGGCGCTTGCTCAGGCTTTTGTCTCTGGATTTTGTATCAGCGATGGCCGTGGAATGTCGGGGAGGCCTCATGGGCCACGGACGAATCTTCCTCTCTGAGGATTTGGCCCGATTCCCAATTGCTTTTCGTCAATCTTTGGGATGGGAGGACTCATTTCAGTTTTGTTACCTCAGGTGTCCCACCAAAAGAGGAATTCCAAAGCAAAGCCGTGGGGAAGACTGAAGGGACAACCCGAACTATGGTTAAAAATTGGGGCCTAGGGGCATGGCAAGCCCAATATGCTATCTCTTCATCCAGCCACTTAGTGGCCTTACTTGAGGACTGGGCTCAGCCTGAGCGTCACAATGTGTGTTTGTGACCAATGTGGCCCACGAGCATGGGCGGGGCCTCATGGGCCACACTGGTTTCAACTACACTGAACGTTGGACAACATGCCAACCACAAGGTTTCTTGCCATGGGGAAGGAGTTCTGATTTCTGCATCACCTTCAACACTGGGCAGTGATTGGATATAAGGTCTAGGTTCAGAAACCTGAAAATTGATGTTGGGAAGAGATGACGACCTAAGGCCATGGTGGCTCAATGTGCTCAGTTTGCGGCCAGCTGTCTAGGAGGGGCCAGGGGGTCCAGGCTCAGGCTGTACCAGAAAGGGCATTAGAGCCCTGGTCAGCCTGTGTATTTGGGGTACAGCCAAGGTCGGTGCAGGTTGATCCTCATTTGGGGTTACTGGGTAGCCCCAGAGGACAATGTTTTTCTTCTGGAGGGCCGGCAGAGTGCTGCATTGTAGTTCTGGATTGCCAAACTGGAGGGCTTGTGGGCCAGTAGTCTGACGACAAAAGTCTGAGAACACAAGCTAGGCTTAGGTTTCTGGGTGAGGCCATGGCAGGCACAATCTACAAACCTGAATCGAGATCTCGTGCATCTGAAGTCAGAGCGAGGATCAGACGATCGCTCAGGTAGGAGTTTCTGTCCCTGATGGCCCCTTCATAAATGGGGGGTCATCACGAGGCCATGGGTGTTTTCCCACGATGGGAGTTGTGAGAAGCTCCAAACTGCAGAGAGTCTTCTGCAGGACAATTGAGACCTGTTGTTTGGCTCGAGGCCAATGATTCTGAGCAGGGTTCTAAGGATGGATGGCTGGGTAGCCCACTTCGCATTCCAATTGTCTCCTAGCAACAAGACAGGTTAGATCTCCTGGATCTGTGGGGAGCAACCGAGGATGCTGAGTTGAAATGGACACCCCTGGGGATGGGTCCTAACGTGCTTTTGTGTCTATGGAGACCTTGGAATGAAGCGGTGGCACTGGGGCCCTAAAGGGTTCTCCTAAACAGAGGCTTTGACACAGCTCCAACGTGCAAGTTTCCCATGTGTAGATGAGATGTTCTCTGATGGGTGAGTCACGAAACAGCTATATGCTGCTTTTGAAATCCAGGCCTCTGAGGAGAGATGCCTGGACACCAAAGCAATGGATCTGATTAGTGCCTAGGGGCCTGTTCTTTTCTTTTTACCTCTGGGGACATCTGCTATGGGTCTGAGTGCAGGTAGGTGCTCAGTTGGGCTCAGATTGCCCCTGTTTTTCCTGGGAAGCCACCACTATTGAGATGGATCAGGGACTTTGGAGGTTTATCCTATTAGAAGGGTTGTGGCCATTGGAATGGGCACACACAATTCCCTTGGAGAGGGCAAGTACAGTCCTCAGTTTTGTGTCCAGGGGCCTGAGCCTGTAGGTTGTGTAGGCCAGGGCTGTTTGGACAGTTGTCAGAAAACACAAACTCGGCTTATGTTTCGGGTCATAGGTATGGCAGGACTGATCTACAGACCATGAGGAGAACTCTTCGGGAGTTGAAAGAAGGGCTAGTGTGAGGCTCCTGCTAAAGTTTTTGTCTCTGGATATCATGTCACTCATGGTCGTGGAATTTCTGGGTGACTTCATGGGAAATGGACGAGTCTTACTTTTTGGTGGTTTGGCCCCGTCCAAAGAGTTTGGGGTCATTCTTTGGGCTGGAAGAAGTCTGTTTTTTTTTTTGTTGTTGTTGTTTTTTTTCTTTTTTAACCTCCGGTGTCCCACCAAATGAGGGATTCCAGAGTAGAGCCCTGGGGAGGGGCGACTGGACAATCAGAAATCTGGTTAAAAATTGGGGCCTAGGGACATGTCAAGCCCATTATGACATCTAATGGTCCAGCCACTGAGAGGACTTACTAGACTAAAGAACTCAAGCTGAGGGTCACAATGTTTGTGTATGCCCTCGTCGCACTCAAGAATGGGCGGGGCCTCAGGGTGAATGCTGGTTTCTTCTACTCTGAACATTGGACAACGTGCCAACCACAAGGGTTCTTGCCATGGGTAAAGAGGAGTTCTGATTTCTACCTCACACTCACCCCTGGGCTGTGATTGGAGATAAGGTCTCGGTTCTGAAGCCTGAAAACTGAGGTAAGGAAGAGATGATGACCTAAGGCCATGGCGGGTTTTTTGTGCTCAGTGTGCAGTCAGCTTTCTGGGTGTTGGTCAGGAGGTCCGGGCTCAGGTTGTGTTCGACAGTGCATTAGTGCCCAGGTTAGACTATATAATTTGGGTAAAGTTGAGTGCTGTGTAGGTTTACCCTCATTTAAGGTGCCTGGGCAGCTCATGAGGCAATAATTTTTTTTTCTAGAGGGCAGGCAGAGTGCTGCATTGTGGGTCCGGAATTGCCAAACTTGAGGGCTTCGGGGCCAGGAGTGTGAGGACGGAAGTCTGAGAAGACAAGCTAGACTTGGGTTTCAGGGCGAGGGCACGGCATGTACCCCCTGCAGATCTGAAAAAATATCTCATCCATCTGAAGTCAGGGCAAGGATCAGACTTTGGCTCAGGTTGGAGAATCTGAGCATGGCGGCTGCTTCTTGAAGGCAGCGGAATCTCGAGGTCATTGAGGTTTTCCCACGTTGGGAGTTGTGGGATGCCCCCTTCAAGGATTCCGTCTGCGGGACAATTAAGACTTGTAGGACAGCTCCAGGACATCCCATATGGAATGACTCCAGACCACCGTTCGCGGATGGATGCCTGGGAAGCCCGCCTCGCATTCCAATTGTCTCCTAGCAACAAGACAGTTTAGATCTGATGGCTCTGCGGGAGCAACCGGGGTGGCTGAGTTGAAATGGACTTTCCTGAGGATGGGTCCTAATGTGCTTTTGTGTCCATGAGGGCCTTTAAATGCGGCGGTGGCACCGGGACCCTGAAGTACTCTCCTAAGCTTTGGACATGGCTCCCATGCACAGGTTTCCTTGTGGAGAAGAGATGAGTTCTGATGGGTGCCTCAGGAAAACCCCTATGCTCGTATTGGAATCAGGCTTTTGAGGACACATGCCTGTAACCCAAAGCAATGGATCCTATTATGGCCTAGGGTCCTGTCTGGTTCAATCTTCTTCTCTGGGGACAACCATCTCTGTTATGAGTATAGGTCGATTATCAGCTGGTGTCAGACAGCCCTTGTTTGTTCTGGGCGACCTACACTATTGGGATGGCCTCAGGGACTTTGGAGGTTTCTCCTAATTTGTACGATTTTGGACCATGGAATGGGCAGAATTCCCATGGATTGGTAGGCACAGTCCGAATGTGTGGCTCCAGGGGCCCAGCCTGGAGGGTGGGTGGCCCAAGACTTTGAGGACAGAAGTCTGAAAACACAAACTCAGCTTAGGTTTGGGGACGTAGGTATGGCAGGCCCGATCTACAAACCATGAGAAGAACTCTTCAGGATATGAAGAAAGTGCGAGTCTGAGGCGCTTGCTCAGGCTTTTGTCTCTGGATTTTGTATCAGCGATGGCCGTGGAATGTCGGGGAGGCCTCATGGGCCACGGACGAATCTTCCTCTCTGAGGATTTGGCCCGATTCCCAATTGCTTTTCGTCAATCTTTGGGATGGGAGGACTCATTTCAGTTTTGTTACGTCAGGTGTCCCACCAAAAGAGGAATTCCAAAGCAAAGCCGTGGGGAAGACTGAAGGGACAACCCGAACTATGGTTAAAAATTGGGGCCTAGGGGCATGGCAAGCCCAATATGCTATCTCTTCATCCAGCCACTTAGTGGCCTTACTTGAGGACTGGGCTCAGCCTGAGCGTCACAATGTGTGTTTGTGACCAATGTGGCCCACGAGCATGGGCGGGGCCTCATGGGCCACACTGGTTTCAACTACACTGAACGTTGGACAACATGCCAACCACAAGGTTTCTTGCCATGGGGAAGGAGTTCTGATTTCTGCATCACCTTCAACACTGGGCAGTGATTGGATATAAGGTCTAGGTTCAGAAACCTGAAAATTGATGTTGGGAAGAGATGACGACCTAAGGCCATGGTGGCTCAATGTGCTCAGTTTGCGGCCAGCTGTCTAGGAGGGGCCAGGGGGTCCAGGCTCAGGCTGTACCAGAAAGGGCATTAGAGCCCTGGTCAGCCTGTGTATTTGGGGTACAGCCAAGGTCGGTGCAGGTTGATCCTCATTTGGGGTTACTGGGTAGCCCCAGAGGACAATGTTTTTCTTCTGGAGGGCCGGCAGAGTGCTGCATTGTAGTTCTGGATTGCCAAACTGGAGGGCTTGTGGGCCAGTAGTCTGACGACAAAAGTCTGAGAACACAAGCTAGGCTTAGGTTTCTGGGTGAGGCCATGGCAGGCACAATCTACAAACCTGAATCGAGATCTCGTGCATCTGAAGTCAGAGCGAGGATCAGACGATCGCTCAGGTAGGAGTTTCTGTCCCTGATGGCCCCTTCATAAATGGGGGGTCATCACGAGGCCATGGGTGTTTTCCCACGATGGGAGTTGTGAGAAGCTCCAAACTGCAGAGAGTCTTCTGCAGGACAATTGAGACCTGTTGTTTGGCTCGAGGCCAATGATTCTGAGCAGGGTTCTAAGGATGGATGGCTGGGTAGCCCACCTCGCATTCCAATTGTCTCCTAGCAACAAGACAGGTTAGATCTCCTGGATCTGTGGGGAGCAACCGAGGATGCTGAGTTGAAATGGACACCCCTGGGGATGGGTCCTAACGTGCTTTTGTGTCTATGGAGACCTTGGAATGAAGCGGTGGCACTGGGGCCCTAAAGGGTTCTCCTAAACAGAGGCTTTGACACAGCTCCAACGTGCAAGTTTCCCATGTGTAGATGAGATGTTCTCTGATGGGTGAGTCACGAAACAGCTATATGCTGCTTTTGAAATCCAGGCCTCTGAGGAGAGATGCCTGGACACCAAAGCAATGGATCTGATTAGTGCCTAGGGGCCTGTTCTTTTCTTTTTACCTCTGGGGACATCTGCTATGGGTCTGAGTGCAGGTAGGTGCTCAGTTGGGCTCAGATTGCCCCTGTTTTTCCTGGGAAGCCACCACTATTGAGATGGATCAGGGACTTTGGAGGTTTATCCTATTAGAAGGGTTGTGGCCATTGGAATGGGCACACACAATTCCCTTGGAGAGGGCAAGTACAGTCCTCAGTTTTGTGTCCAGGGGCCTGAGCCTGTAGGTTGTGTAGGCCAGGGCTGTTTGGACAGTTGTCAGAAAACACAAACTCGGCTTATGTTTCGGGTCATAGGTATGGCAGGACTGATCTACAGACCATGAGGAGAACTCTTCGGGAGTTGAAAGAAGGGCTAGTGTGAGGCTCCTGCTCAAGTTTTTGTCTCTGGATATCATGTCACTCATGGTCGTGGAATTTCTGGGTGACTTCATGGGAAATGGACGAGTCTTACTTTTTGGTGGTTTGGCCCCGTCCAAAGAGTTTGGGGTCATTCTTTGGGCTGGAAGAAGTCTGTTTTTTTTTGTTGTTGTTGTTGTTTTTTTTCTTTTTTAACCTCCGGTGTCCCACCAAATGAGGGATTCCAGAGTAGAGCCCTGGGAGGGGCGACTGGACAATCAGAAATCTGGTTAAAAATTGGGGCCTAGGGACATGTCAAGCCCATTATGACATCTAATGGTCCAGCCACTGAGAGGACTTACTAGACTAAAGAACTCAAGCTGAGGGTCACAATGTTTGTGTATGCCCTCGTCGCACTCAAGAATGGGCGGGGCCTCAGGGTGAATGCTGGTTTCTTCTACTCTGAACATTGGACAACGTGCCAACCACAAGGGTTCTTGCCATGGGTAAAGAGGAGTTCTGATTTCTACCTCACACTCACCCCTGGGCTGTGATTGGAGATAAGGTCTCGGTTCTGAAGCCTGAAAACTGAGGTAAGGAAGAGATGATGACCTAAGGCCATGGCGGGTTTTTTGTGCTCAGTGTGCAGTCAGCTTTCTGGGTGTTGGTCAGGAGGTCCGGGCTCAGGTTGTGTTCGACAGTGCATTAGTGCCCAGGTTAGACTATATAATTTGGGTAAAGTTGAGTGCTGTGTAGGTTTACCCTCATTTAAGGTGCCTGGGCAGCTCATGAGGCAATAATTTTTTTTTCTAGAGGGCAGGCAGAGTGCTGCATTGTGGGTCCGGAATTGCCAAACTTGAGGGCTTCGGGGCCAGGAGTGTGAGGACGGAAGTCTGAGAAGACAAGCTAGACTTGGGTTTCAGGGCGAGGGCACGGCATGTACCCCCTGCAGATCTGAAAAAATATCTCATCCATCTGAAGTCAGGGCAAGGATCAGACTTTGGCTCAGGTTGGAGAATCTGAGCATGGCGGCTGCTTCTTGAAGGCAGCGGAATCTCGAGGTCATTGAGGTTTTCCCACGTTGGGAGTTGTGGGATGCCCCCTTCAAGGATTCCGTCTGCGGGACAATTAAGACTTGTAGGACAGCTCCAGGACATCCCATATGGAATGACTCCAGACCACCGTTCGCGGATGGATGCCTGGGAAGCCCGCCTCGCATTCCAATTGTCTCCTAGCAACAAGACAGTTTAGATCTGATGGCTCTGCGGGAGCAACCGGGGTGGCTGAGTTGAAATGGACTTTCCTGAGGATGGGTCCTAATGTGCTTTTGTGTCCATGAGGGCCTTTAAATGCGGCGGTGGCACCGGGACCCTGAAGTACTCTCCTAAGCTTTGGACATGGCTCCCATGCACAGGTTTCCTTGTGGAGAAGAGATGAGTTCTGATGGGTGCCTCAGGAAAACCCCTATGCTCGTATTGGAATCAGGCTTTTGAGGACACATGCCTGTAACCCAAAGCAATGGATCCTATTATGGCCTAGGGTCCTGTCTGGTTCAATCTTCTTCTCTGGGGACAACCATCTCTGTTATGAGTATAGGTCGATTATCAGCTGGTGTCAGACAGCCCTTGTTTGTTCTGGGCGACCTACACTATTGGGATGGCCTCAGGGACTTTGGAGGTTTCTCCTAATTTGTACGATTTTGGACCATGGAATGGGCAGAATTCCCATGGATTGGTAGGCACAGTCCGAATGTGTGGCTCCAGGGGCCCAGCCTGGAGGGTGGGTGGCCCAAGACTTTGAGGACAGAAGTCTGAAAACACAAACTCAGCTTAGGTTTGGGGACGTAGGTATGGCAGGCCCGATCTACAAACCATGAGAAGAACTCTTCAGGATATGAAGAAAGTGCGAGTCTGAGGCGCTTGCTCAGGCTTTTGTCTCTGGATTTTGTATCAGCGATGGCCGTGGAATGTTGGGGAGGCCTCATGGGCCACGGACGAATCTTCCTCTCTGAGGATTTGGCCCGATTC